>NC_056568.1:25384033-25418649 GCF_013358625.1 Macadamia integrifolia
TTTTTAAATACTGTTTAAGTGGACCGTATAATTCGGTTTAATTCGGATTCGGTCCGAATTATTCGCTTTTTATATTCACTTTTGAAAAAATCACGAATTTTACCGAATTTTATTTTTAATTCGGATTCGGTCAGAATTTTTGATAAAATTCAGAAAAAATTCGGTTCGGCCGAATATTTCGCGAATTATTCGGCCGAATTGATAACACTGTGAGTGAGTGATTCAACTCTATTACTTCTCTTTTTCTCTCTGTTATCTCTCTTCTTCTCTCTCTCTTACAGATTTGCTACTTCTTCTTTCGATCTCTGGTACAAAGAGCAAGATGGAGCTCTGTATTGGGGAGTAGATCAGAGCTCAACCCTTTTGGTTTTGGTTCCATTGATTCAGGGTTTCCTCCTGGTGCTCAACTCCGCCTTAGCTTCCTTCAGATGGGTTTACGCTACTTCGTGAGACTTGAAAAGGATCTCAAGAAATATGGTTTGTGGGCACTTGTGACGGGACCCACCAATCGCATCGGAAAGAGCTTAGCGTTCGAGCTAGCCGGGAAGTACCTTAATTTGGTGTTGGTGGGTCGCAATCTTGAGAGATTGAGGGTTTTTTTTTTTAAAGACCTATCTCTGTCTCTCAATTAAACATGTGGGTTTTAGAGTTCAATACATTTACATTGATGAAAAATCAGATCCAGCTATGGAATATTGCAGAGGATCTAGCAATTGGCCCTGACTGAAAGTTGTGGTGGAGATCAACAGAGAGAATGAGCAGATTGAAGAGTAATAGTGAGATAGGAGAGAAGAAAGATCAAAGAAGAGGTTTAAGAGTGAGAGAGATATGTCGCAGGTTTGAATCATTTTTGTGAGAGAACCAAACCAGTTTGTATCGAACTTAAATCGGTTTCCTCATTTAAAATCGGTTTTAATGGTACATTCTTCTCTCACTTAATCTGGGCCGTCCACCTCTTCTTCGCCACATGTCATCTTCTGCACCTAGAATAACACAAGAATAACAGACTGAAGAATAACAGAGGATCTAGATCCGAAAGGTCATCATATAATCAGCATCCAAACAACTAAAGGAATGTGACGCAAAGAATTATTTTTATATAACAAGAAAGGTAAGCAAAGGTTTAAGAGAAATTTAAAAAACACAAGTGCAAGGAACTTCCAGGACGTGGTTAATTCAATATAAGGGTATGAGTAATGGACTGATGGCAGCATAGTCAAAATAACTACAATACTTAAAGATAGTTTCAAGGATATAATATAAATTGGGAGAATATGATTTCTTAATAGTAATGTTAATAAAATTAAATTAAGAACTAATAAACAAAGAAAAGATGAAATATATTTGTTCAATAAGTCCCAGCAATATGAAGTATTGCACCTGAAGACATGGAACTGTGGCTCAATCAACATCCTCCAATAATCAACCAAGTAGTAGTAAATAAATAGAGGATGTTGGTCAAACACAGAACTCTTGACCTAACATTCTTTTTTTTCTATTAATTTATGAAAAAAAAAAAAGCTCACACCGCCAGTGTGTTGATTCCTAAGAAAATCCTCTCACATCCCACCGGTAGACCCCACACTCTCTCCTTAAATGTCCCATATTGGAAAATTAGATCACCCACCACCTATTGGTGGGAAACTGAACTCTGGGGTCGTAGCAATCCCTCTCCCTCAATTTGTTTATTTCATAAAGAATGAAATGTCATCAGAACTAGAAACAAAATACAATAAAAAGTCAGCGTTAGAGAAAATGAGATCTAAAAGCAGCCAAAACATATTTGAATGTCATTTATGATCCAAAAGAAATGAGAGAATGCAATCAAAACAACACCTCCCACCAGGTCAAATTTGTCATGATTCCATTTCCATATGCTACAAGGTAATAATTTTTACCCATATTAACTAGGAAGCCAAAGTATATAATGTTTACTTGTGTAAATAGATTGCCTAAATATGGGTCAGCCTCTGTAATATCCTCAATTGTTAACTGCTCAAATGAAGTAAAGAGCAACATCAATAGTACTACTTAATTAAATAAACCAACCAACCAACCAACCAACCAAATGCAATATTTTTCTTACATAAATAAACTGAACTCTATGAGCTACGTCGACCTACAAGCGCTTGGGTTAGAAGTGCTACTTGGGCTTTCAAATTGTCAATGTCTTCTAATTTTTCCATCAAACTGCTAACTTGTCCCTCCGACTTTGCAAATCTAGCTTGCACACTGTCTTATTGCTTCATTGATGATGCCAAACCAAACGACCATTTTTATAATCAAAGAATCATGCAGCAATTTGACATGAAAAAAAAAAAAAAGATAGTTAAAATATGTGAGTTAGATCAAATAACATATATATTAATTTTGCCAGAAGCACTTCCTATGATTTCTCTTGAAGCTTCATCTACTATGCTGTCATTTTTCCTTGTGTGGGTAACCTAAAACATTTGAATTCTAGAAGGTTCCGCACCATTAGGATTTTTCTTCCTCTAAAAAAATAGATGTCAGAGTGAGATCAAATAATTTCAAATGCATAAATTATACTACTAACAGTTCATGATCAGTTGTGCCTAAGAAACTTACTATATTATCTTTAACCTGTGCAGAGGTCATCTGCCCGTCTGTATGGGACATTGTTTGTGCTTCTCTGCTCTTTTTATTTTTGTTATATTTAGTCTATCATACATCAAACTCATCATTAAATTATATATCTCATGGAATTAAGTAAAATGAAGACTATTAATTTATTATTTCAGACAAAATTATATTACCTGCCACTCCATAAATGTTCACATCCTTATGAGGTAATCCCATTGATCAATTGGAATGTCTGTGGGATGAGTAGGGCGAGGAGCATCAAATAAATCAGCATACGTTTTCTTTGTCTCTCTCCTCAAAGTAAGCTTGAACTCTTTCCACATGTACCTCATCCTCAAAAAAGGAACTTTTCCTATTAAACAAGGTGAATTAGTATAAAATTAATGCCAATATTTAGCCAGACATAATTCCATCAACTATCAAGTGGTCAAATATTTCATCACGTGTTCCTTGCCATTGATTAATGCATTTACAAACAGGCATGTAATCTTTCCCCTTGTGAGTACTTTAGAAAAACCAAACTCTAGGAAACCATTTACACCATCTTCGTATAGATTTCCCGCATGGAATACACGATCCCTTGATTTATGAATCCAACTCCTATCCATTTGATGGTATACTAACCACCTCAATAACCTCCTAAAAAGCTAGTAATAGCAACTACTATTACGGGGAACCAATTCGGTTTTATGCCAGGAAGATCCATGACAGAAGCTATTTAGTTAGGAGACTCACTGAAAGATTTAGAGATTGCAAGAAGGATCTCCATATTATTGAGCTAGAAAAAGCTGATGATAGAGTCCCTAGAGAGTTAATCAGGCAAGTACTAAAGAAAAATGTTTCAAGTAAATATAAAAATTAAATATATGTATGATGGTGTGTTGATTGGTTTAAGACTTGTGTTTGTGTGGGGGGGGGTTGTCAAAGTAGTAAATTCCCAATTACAATTGGGTTATATCAAGGATCAGTTTTAAGCTTCTATTTGTTTGCCTTGTCATGGATGAATTAATATTATTTTGGTGGATGAGAATAAAGCAGGGATTAACGCCAAATTGGAGTTATGGCGATCGACCTTGGAATCAAAACGTTTTAAGAAAAGTAGAACAAAGATGGAGTATGTGATGTATAACTTTAGCTACATGAGGACGGATAATGAGGTTGCAAAAATTGATGAGAGGGAGGTTCCACAAAGTGATTACTTTAGGTATCTGGGCTCAACATTAAATAAAGAAGGTGATGTAGAGGATGATGTTTCACAAAGAATTAAAATAGGATGAATGAAGGGGAGAGATGAGCCTAGAGTGTTGTGTGATCAACGTATTCCCTTAAAACTAAGAGGAAAATTTTATGGGACAATCATGCGATCAATTAGATGATGTACGGTGCTAAAGTTTACGCAGCTAAGAAGCATCATGTAGATAAACTTAGTGTATCGGAGATGAGGATGTTCAAATGAATGAGTGGTAAAATTAGGAAGGATAAAGTAAGAATGATCGTATTAGAGCCAGTTTAGGGGCCGCTTTGTTACATGATAAGCGATGAGAAAGCTGTTTGAGGTAGCATGGCCACGTTCAATCAAGGTTCGAAATCTCGAGTTTCGAATTGGTTTTAGCCTGGTTCGAAACCACCGAAATCTAGCTGAACCAAATTTTTTTCTTGGGCTATTGCTAAAAACTTGAGTCAAATTTTCCAAAATTTTGGTAATTCTAGGTTTTGTCTCAGGGTCGATTGAGATTTCAGCCAAGATTTCCGAGTTCTTGAATAGTATGTTCAACACAGGCCTTTGGATGCTCCCGTATGGAGTGATTTGATTCAAATTGAAGGATCTAAAAGAACTAGGGACAGACTTAAGATGTTCTTAGGAGAAGTGAGGAAAGACATGCATGGCTTAGGCTTTTTATCAAGTATGAGGTCGAATAGAGCTGATGGAGGGCAAGGATCCATATATCCAAGACTCCATTTAGTTAGGATAAGGCTGAGTTGTTGTTGTATTGACTCTAGGTGATTATTACTTATCTTTTGGAGAGAACATCATATTATTGCTATTGAGTCACCTTTATTAATGAATGTAGAAAGTTTGATAATTCCTTCTTTTTGGTCTTTTGGGCGATGGGCATATGGGTGGACTTCACATCTAGTAGGTGTTTTGGCCTAATCCAAACTGGACCTCCT
Source organism: Macadamia integrifolia (assembly GCF_013358625.1). NCBI lineage: Eukaryota > Viridiplantae > Streptophyta > Magnoliopsida > Proteales > Proteaceae > Macadamia > Macadamia integrifolia. The sequence continues at coordinate 25,388,810 of NC_056568.1, forward strand.
AACTTTAACCTCAACTCTCAACTACTGAAGATTGAACCATGGCAAGTTGGGTCAGGGAAGAATCCAATTACAATGAGAGAAATTATCAATAAATGAAACATCGATCACATAATAAGAGTAGCCACATCTAGAGCTAAAAGGTGTAGGACCCCAACCATCAAAGTGAACAAGCATAAATGGGGGAAAAAAAAAAAAAAAAAAACAATTAGCATTTATTTTCTTATGAATTTTTTGGAAATGAGACAAAAGAATGTTGGGCTAAATGACAATAATAAAATGAGAAACTTTGACCTATTCTATTACTTTGAGAATGCAGACGAAGAGCATAAGGATGACTAAAACGTTGTTTATGCCACAAGCTAATTATCTTTAGCTACTAATTACTCTTTTGATGGTAAGAGAGCAAAAACTTGATGAGAAACATTGCCCAAAATCAAAGTAGAAGAGCGGCCCGCTCCTTTAACCCCAGGTTCAGGTTTAGGTTCAGGTTCATAAGTAGTGACAATTGCCTTATGAAGACTCACTTTTGCTACGGCTTCAGTGGCAACACAAGGAAGTCTACTTAGACTTTGGAAGTGCTAGTCGAAATCTCCTTTGTCCCAAATTCTTCTCCTATAAAGACTCAACTCATTGGTGAATTGTTCGTCACTCTGAACGCTCTTCCATAACTGATATAGAAATGGGTGCTTTTTCTACGTTGTTTACCTTTGTGACTGGGGGGTTTCAGGGAAGACCTATGTGGGACATCTTTTGGATGTGGGAAGCTCATTTGACCTCTACATTCGTCTCGTTCCTTATTTACCTAGGTGCACTATGTTTTCAAAAGTTTCCTATCGAACCGGCTCCTATTTTAATTCATGTTGGACCGATCAATTGTCATCCAATTGATCGCTACTTCCTCGGTTGTCAAATCAATTATAGTTGTGCTTTGTCGTGAATCATGTAGTATCTCAAGGAAAAGAAAATGGATCTAAGAGCTCATCTGTACAGAGGTGTTGACAAATTTTGGGTTCAACTCCTGTGGAGCCTTCGACATGCAATCAATTCTAAATAACTCAAACCTGACTAAGTCTTCCTGCCTTTGAAGCTGATAATCCAGTAGAAGCTGAATGCTGGGCTTCAAGCTTCTCAGCGCCATAAACGTATGTTGTTACCTATTCGACCATACTAAATGTGGCTTCAAAGGTTTTCTTTCTAAAGAGCTTACTTCTTTCAAGAATTGAGCCTAGCACTTTAACCAGTGCTTATTGAGGGAATTGTTTCCAAGCCGACAAAGGCAGAGACAATTTCAGCTGTGAAATATGGTTAATGGAAAAAATAAAATAAAATAAACAACAAAAAATGGTACAAATATTTGGCCTGTTAGAGGCAAGTTGATCAGCAACAAAGTTGGCCTCACGATGTGTATGCTGAAATCTGACAAAAGGGACTGCCGAATATAACAACCAACAGTCAAGTCATGAGGTGATGAATCTGCCGCGGAATAGAAAAGCATTGACGATTGAGAATGTTGACGATCATAAGGGAATCATTCTCCATCACAACATTGTGGTAACCCTTCTGCATAGTTAAAGAAAGGACCTTTCTGATTGCAAGAGCTTCAGCCACGCACACATATGCAAGACCAACAACCGCAGAGAAGCATAAGACAAAGCCACCATTCGAGTTTCGAGCAATGCCGCCCACACCTGCCAGCCCAGGGGAACCCAGAGCAGCTCCATCAACATTGAATTTGATGGTTCCATCATTAGGAGGTATCCATGAAATAAGAGTAGAACGAGGAGATGAAGTTTGGGTCGGTGCCAATGAAAGGGTGACCTATTAGTATTCCTGAGATCTTTTCAGTATATGCTAACCATAATTGTGATAGGATCAAGACAACTGATTGAGAGAGGCCATGCCGAGAAGAGCATAATTGAAGACTAGTCATAAGGTTGCCCCTAATGTTACTCCATTCCAAATGAAAAGGAATCCCAACCAATGACCACAAGTTGAAAATGGGCACTGTAAGAAAAGATGAGATAGGCTAGATGCCTCAATATTACACACATGGACAAAAGTTGGGAAGGTGGAATCCCTAGGCATTCAATAGAGAAGGAATTGGAATTCTGTCATGGAGAATTTTCCATGCAAAAAATTGGATCTTAGGGGTCAAAGGTAAATGCCACAAACTTTGCCAAACTGAACTGATAGAATGGGATTGAAGACCGAGAGCTATCCTGTATGCCGAAGAGACCATGAAAGAACCATTTGAGGTAACAAGCCAAATAAAACGATCTTGTGAGGCAGTCATAGGAAGGGGGATGGACAAAATCTTGAGAGCAATATCTGGTGGCCACCAATGGACGACCTTATAAAGATCCCATGATGCAGACTGATGGAGAATAAGATTAGAAATTAATCGAGGAGCATTCGAAGGCAGAGGAAAAGGAGCCGAAGGTGGCTGCACTCCAAGGATCCAATAATCCTTCCAAGGATTAATGGTCATTCCATTTCCCACTTGACAAAACAAACCCTTAAGAAGAAGCTCTCTAGCCCCATAAATGGATTTCCATCCCCAGGAGGCACTGGTGGGACATGCAGCCAAAAGGAATGTTGAATTGGGAAAATATCGAGCTTTCATAAGGCGACCCCAGTAAGTATTGCTTGGAGTAAGACGAGACCATGCTTTCTTAGCAAGTAGTGCCTTATTCATTGGTTTGGAGAGCTTTAGGTTAAGGCCACCGCAAGACATTGGTTGACAAATAGTTTTCCAACCATTGGTGGGTGTGTGTTTAGCCTTCCCGTTCGACCAAAAGAAATTTTGACATGCTTTGTCAAGGTGTTTCAAAATAGAAGCAAGAAGACTGAAGCAAGACATATAGTGCATAGGCATGACAGTGAGGGCCGACTGAATGAGAGCATGTTTACCTGCATAAGATAAGAATTTTGTTTCTATGCCCTAAGCTTATGATTTATCCTGTTCATGAGACCTTTGCAATCCGCTCTGGATAATTTGCCCCCGACAAATGGGAGCCCTAAATACATATCAATCTGCACCGATGGGGTGATTTGCAGTCGATCTGATTGCCCCGCTCATTTTTTGTTTTTCTTTCTCAACTTTTGTTTGGGTGCTCAAGTATTTTATGTGCTGCATCTATGATACTGCAATGGTGGTTGTTACTTACTTTTATGTTTATGGTCAGTGTTATTTTGGATTTCCTTTTAGTCATTCTACTCATCTTTCATTTTAATAACTCTCTTTTATGGACTAAAGACGAACTTGGTTCGCCTGCTGTACCTCGAGCATCCGGACACGGTTAGGGAGCCTACAATTCGAGCCACGTAAGTATGTCACTATAGCTGTGAGCAGAGAGAGAGAGAGAGAGAGCAACTCAGTGCACGAGGCTCCCACTACTGCAAGGTCTGGGAGGAGCAAGTCTACGCAGCTTTACCCCCTACTTCGCAGAAGAGGGGGTTTCCAAGTTTTGAACCTGTGACCAACATGTTGCAATAGTGGAATTTAACTATTGTGTCAAGTGTGCAGATTTATTCTTTAGCTAATATTGGAGAAAATTGTTAGATAAGTGGACGACAGTACCCTCCATTGTACTGGGAATGACAAATGACCTCCTTTCTCAAATAGACCCGGGGTGTTATTACCCATTAGAGGTTCAGGACTTCTTTGAATATGTCCCACTTCTGTGATGAGATTATATGTCATTTGACTCGCGTGTTACTTTTTGAAGCTTTATAAAAATCAGTTTCAAGTTCTCGACTATTCAAGGCAATGAAACATTAACTAATGCATATTCTCATTTAGGAAAATTTCTTAGATAGGTCAGAGCCAAGTTCACACCTTGCATTGATATGCCATTGTTGCTCTTTTTTTATTGGTACCTCAACGACTTAAAACAACACCAAAAGACAAAAATTCAACCCAAGAAGTTCAAAACCAAATCCAGTATCCACTAGGTTGATGTTGCCGTGTATATATAAAATTACACATGTCTGGATGGATATTTTTTTATATAAATTTAATTTCTTGATTAATTACTTGTAATATCAATTCAATATACCATGAATTGATAGAACTTTAACAAAATTATTATTTATTAATATTTTTATAATCAGACCTACACAAATCGAATAGCATCCAATTTGAAATTGAAAAATCTGTAATCACAACCAATTAGTTTTCAAATGAATTCAGATAGTTCCCAAGAACTGAATTTTCAAATATGGATTCCCTTAAAATAGATACAAATACAAATAAAATACGGATTTTCCATTAACCATTTATATCCCTACTCAGAAAATTTTATTTTAAGGAGATATCAATGTAATTTTCCCCGACTCAATATGGCAACACAAATGATCCACAGGGCTCCATAGGAGCCTGGGAAATTCCCTCTATTCTCTTGCAATACTTTCTTACCGAACAAAAATACTAACCTACTCAAAATTAGGATCTGTCCCATGCAAAACCACTCTAACTGGAACAAGAGAATCTTGCATTGTTCAGTACAGTTTGGATTGCTCTCATGTTACAAAGGTTTTCCATATGGGCACAACGGTACCAAGCATAAACTCTTCTAGACAAGCAGAACAGCATTGATACAACCATCATTCTCTGGGTTATTTGTAACTTGAGCATATTTTCCTGTAACCAACAAACCATATTAGCAGAAGAAAGAATGAACCAATGAGAACAAAATAGGAACCAGAAAGAATCTCACCCCACACAACTTTCCCAGCTGGAGTAACCAGACCAAGTTCACTAACATTCACCTGCAGAGTGGAATTTTTTTTCATTAATCAAACATAGGTCTTCAGGGTGGTTGAAAGGGATGAAAGCTATCAACAGAACTACCAAAGTTAGGAGCTTTAATATTACCTCGATGATGGTTCCCTTGGTCATAACACCCAAAGAAGTGTACATCTGACCATTGGGATTTTTCTTCACTCCAATAATCTCTAGATTAAATGTGCACTTAAGCTCAGGGTGTGTGACATGGGCTTTGGTGAACCGCAAGCCTGTCGGACGAATGAAGCGCTCATACTTTGGAGGCTTCCTTGTAAAACTAGGTCCCACGAATGTGGCCTTGGTTACCATCCTCTTCCATTGTTTTGCTGCAAAAATCAAACATGTTCAGAAACTTTCATCCATGTTGAATAACAAAAGACTTTATTAAGGGGATGAGAATGCCCACAAGAAAGGAGAGGAGAGTAAACACTAAGACTATAATTGCATCTCTGCTTTCATGATTTAGAATGACAAGTAACTGAGTCACAATCCATAAGTCAAACAAGAATAAAAGAATTTCAGTTTTTTTATTATTTTATTTTTATAGGAAAAGAATTTCAAATTCATCAAGTGGACATAGCAAAAACAGACCTGATTCATGTGTTGTCATTAGAATGCAATAAACCAAAAGCGAAACATCTTATATGATTTAGTTTCACTCCTAAATCACAATGCCAAATATAAGTGTAGTGCTAAGTCCTTGGTGAGGATCCAGGCTTCTTATATTCTAATCAGGAAAGCATCCATGTCAACCACCAAAGATATCTCCACTGTATGCTATATATCAAGCTTGAAATTTGTCTCGATGTGATTTGGCTAGAAAATAGCTTCCTTCATAAAAGTTGTCTGCTTCAAACAGGCATTCACCTCACTTAGCACCATGCGCCTCAATCATTTGAAGGCTTAGGCACCTTATATCATTTCTACATCTGGTGACACTTTTGACATCCAAGTTAACCACAAAGATTAAAGTATCAGGTATCAATCATCATATCGGTCGGTCAACATTAAGATATGTATCGGAGAGTATCCTATCGTATCCGAGGTACGCTAAAGATACACATATAAACGGATAGGAAATACTTTTTTAAACACTTTTGCTTGGTACTCTCATCACAATGACACTCAGAACCCAGTCCAATGTTCGTATCTTCGAGAAAAATGGGTCCACAAAGCATCTCATTGCATAAAATGGGACCAAAAACACATACATCAAAATGAGAGAAAAAATAAAACCACCTTAGAGAAACAGATATCGAAATTTAGAAAAACAAAAGGCAAGAGTAAAATGAGAGGAAAAGATTAAACAACATTAAACACCATAAAAGATATCAAATTTACTAATCAATATAAGAACTAAAAAAAAAAAAAAAAAACATAGAAGATACTCACTTTTCCGTTTACCAGACCTGACAACCCTAAACATCTCATCTTCAGCAACAGGTCTCACCTATAGAAGGAAATAGTAAAATTCCCCAACAGTCAGAAATGTACTGATTAAAAAAATTTACAATGTAAGTCGAAAATCTCTGCACATAAAACGAAAGACAGTTAACCGCAAACATAATTACATTAGCTTGCCCTTTTGGCAGGTTTCTAACTCCAGCATTCTTTTTTTTTTTTTTTTTGGGGGGGGGGTGGGACTAAAGTAGGGAGAACTCAAAGAAGCACATCTGCAAATAACAATAGAGGTCCAAGGTCAAAGATTACTTACCTTAGGTAGCGGAACTTCCCATTTACCAGCCTTCTCTTTCCTCTTTTGCTTAATAGTGTTGCTAAGAACCTGCATAAACCATTGATTTCATAAATAGCATGCATGAAAGCCTGAAACCAACAACAGCGAACTATCTGATTGACATGAACTACGAACCTTTGCCCTTGTTGTTGTTTCACGATCTAGAAGATATGCAGGAACAGCTCCTTCATGAACCTCGTCATCCACCTTACGCCTACTAGATGATTCTTCATGCATAGCCAGCCTGTCAAAGTAAAAAATAATTTAAGTACAAGACCACAGTTGAAAGTTCGAGGGCAAACTAGTAATTGAAGAAATTTAAAAAATGTAGAGTAACATGAGATCTGTCACAATTGCCTTGAACTGGTTAAAAAAAAAAGCGTCTTCATTTTCAAATTTGAAAGCAAGACAATGAAATCAAAACGACGAGTAGCGGCTATATAAAGGAGCAACTGCTAACCATGACAGGTTAGATACAAAAACAAGGAATTTCAAATAAAATTTTAATAAAGATATGATTCTATTTCTTCTACCATATACCAAACAAAACAGGAGAGCAGGCAGTAATTAAATCAGATCAATAGATGAGGACTTGGCAATCTAGTTCAGAGATGGAGGATTTTCTGAAGGCTTTATAAATACAGGTTTCTCTCCCTCCATATTTCCAACCCTCGCCAAACTCTGTTGTCATTTATTTCTTTTATCACTACTCTGGTGATACTGTTAGCTCCATTACTACTGCCATTCCCATTCCAGACCATCGCCGCCACCACCACCACTGTCATCATCATGACCGTCATCATTTTTCACATCTCCACCTCTTAACATCTCCGGCTGATGCAGCATTAAAGACGTATGAAAAGAGGAAGAGGGGAGTCGGCCAGGGCAAGGACAGCTAAGGATTCTGCTTGCTTTGATGGGATCTAGTTTCTACTTTTAGTATTCAGTAGTTTCTATTTTCACTAGCTTCTACTTTCCTAGTTTCTATTTTCAGTTTTAGTAATTAGAAGACTTGCTATTTTATAAGTTTCCAATTTCAGTTTTTGGAAACTTCAGTTTCAGCAACTATGCTAATTTCTAAATTGTAATCTTCCCATCAAAGTTATAAATAAAGGGGAGGGCTCACTTAAGCCTCCACGATTTTATGAATTAACAAAGCTATGTTGCTGCTGCGTCTCCTCTGGGAATGCTTACTTTGTGTTTGATCAAAGTGTGGATTGGTGTGTGATCCATCGACTCCTTGTGGTGAGAAGCCCAGGAGGATCTACTTTTCTTCAAGTGTTCTTTCTCTTTCAAGGGTCTTCTCCTCAAGGATTTTACTGTTGATCAACAACTAGGTATTCAGACTTTAACTCTGCCCAAAAATTCTTCAGATTTCACAATCGGTTGTCTGCTATCTGAAGCAGTTCCAGCCAGTGTTTTGGGCTCTACTTCTGGTCGATTCTTCCTCCCTACCCGAAGATCGACCCTGGTTTGGGCTAATTCTGGTCAGCCAATTTGATGATATAAAAAAATTTCTATAATTTTGTCTTTTAGTGACCTGCGTTTTCCACAACTGAGATCGATAGATCTGTTCCAGTTTCTATTGTTCTCTTGGACTGTGGTTCATGTTACTAAGTTGAATTGAACCTGTTTGAAGCCTTGTAAGCCCCTGTTATCAGTGATACTGATCTGACCAGAAACACTTCAGTATTTGGGATCGATGGTTCACTTTTCCAGATCTGATTTCTGTTTTGTCTGATCGATTTCTGCTATCGTCCTACTTTTGTTTGTGGCTGTTCTTTGAAAGTATCCTGCTGTTTTGAGACTAGGTTGGTTTGTCAATTCTTGTCCTACATTATCGGCTCCCCATGACTCCCACATCTTGTGTTCCGCCTATCACCCCCCCCACCAAAATAGCAATTCACATTGCCCTGCACATCTATCACAGATCTGAATATCCATATTCAGAACCATTGCATGATTAATTCAATAACCTGGCAATGCAACTTCCAAAATGACAGAACAGGGAGAGAAAGCTTGTTCAACCAAAGAAAGAGTGCCATGAGGCTAGCATAGTTTAGACAAAAACCTCCAAATCCTCAAAGAACAGAATGTAGAAATTAGCCATGGGAAATCATGTTCTGTAAAATTGAAAGTAAACATTAAGGAATGTTAACTAGGCGTTGGTAAGTCAAAGTGCCTGAAAGCTGCAAGGGGAAAGAACCAATCGTAGTCCTCTTTCAAAAAACAGAGGCACCTTGAATTCATTGAGTCAATTTTGGGGCTAGAAAAGTGCCACCACCCTCTTACTCTCGATCAGCAATGAAGTTGAAGATGGGATGAGGGGCGGGGCTATTGTATGAAGGTGCAGAAGAAGCAATGAACAATTGCTCCAACAGCAACGTGGCTATCCAAAAGCATTAACTCTCAATAGCCTTCCTTCCTTGCTTCCTCCAATGGTAAATGAGCCATTTGCTTTCTGAAGAGAGAACAGATATAAAAAATAACAATTCTGTCGACCTGGCAAGCAGGCAGAATCCAATTGCACAGTTTCCATTATCTATTTCATGTTACCAACATTCATGTCTGGAAGATCACTCTGCCAGATCAGTTTGGGGTGCATGCCCTTCAACCACTGCAAACATAACTTCGTCAGGCCTAAGGCAGAGGTGTGGTGGCCCCAAAGAAATAACCCCACAAATTCAAAACCACGGGATAGTACCAGGGAAAGCATCAAGTAGGATGAAATAATTAGAAGATAGGGTTGGAATCCACATTAGACCCCAAACCCCCACCCAGCATGAAAGCTATCTTCCTCTCAGTGAAAGGACAACAAAGATGATCTGTCAAGTAATCAATCATACAAGACACACAAAGAGAGAATCCCTAGATCTTACTGTGACACATTCAGTTCTACAAGTTGAAATAGAAGAGAACAGCCTGAAATCAATTAGCTGTCCCTATTTAAACAGGAAATTAGGCAAATGGGAAGAGTAGGACTCTGTCTCTTACCCTCCACAATTAGGTGCCGTTAGATAACACTCTGCGAGAATGTTTCTGGTGTTCTTCTATTCAGTGCGAATGCAAATATATTATAAATGCGTTTGGCATGTCCGGTTCATTTTTGTATTCCCACTGAATGAACCAATGGAAAAGAGCAATTTTAGAATAGATTGCAAGAACACCAAAAAGGTGTTTTGTTTGTTCTTTTGACAAGTTGAAAGAACAAGGGCAAGACCTATTTTCATTTCATTCTAGATAATAACCCCAAAACTTTCTCCTCCCCTTCTCAACCCGAACGATGCTCACACCTCCCTGGTGAACGCTACAAATGAAGAGAAGGCGTTGTCAACACAAACGAAGGTCTCGTGTTCAACGATTATCTGCTACTCACTTAACTTCAAGCACCTGCTACTCTAAAGAACTCATCGTGACCCCATTTGACACAGAAATGCTAAAGTACGCTTAAGAACTTTAAGACCTAGAACTCTGAGACAGTGTTCAAAGACCTGCTACTCTGAAGAATTTCAAGCACCAAGCTATCTCCTTGTGTTCAATCTCATCGCCGACTTGCGAATCAAGTTCAGGGTGACTTGTGAAGCATCCAGACAAGGAGGTAAGTTTTTCCCCTCATATCTCTTCTCTATTCTCCCCTTTTACATGCGATTTCTAACAATCTAGGGTATATTTGAATAGGAATTTGAAGGAGGGACTTCAAGAACCAGACGAAAACCTCAAACCAGAAGGAGAGGGTAATTTCCCCAAATCTAATCAAGAATTTTAATTTACCCTAATATATATGTTATCATTTTTGTAGTGAATTTGTTAAAAGTACAAATGAAACCTAGTGATTTATGGTTTATTTAGTTCTTGTGTATGTGAGTTTAAAACACATGCTTGGGGAAGAGAAGCTTTTTCTTGGTTGAATATGATGTATTGGTTGAATGCAAAATTGCCTGTTAGGGTTTCAGCCCTTGAAGTAAAACAGAGCATTTGGGAAACACTACGTAAAATTGCCTTGAACTTAGGAATTGGTTCTACAAGAGAAGACATCTGCCCTGTTATGCATGTAGTTAGCAAATGTGAGGAAATGTATTGTGCATTCAAAACATATTTGGCAAGTAAGGGTACTGTGTCTCTGTATGTTCAGTGTATGAACCACCTACAAATCTTGAAATCCTTAATCTTCTCTATGAATCATAGTTGTCAATTAACAAACCTAGTCCCAGATTAATGGGGACAATCATGAATACTTAAAATTTTTTTAAGCATGTATTCACTGCAATTAATTCTGATTATTGGATCTGTAGATCATGAGACATTATCTTAAAATTTTTTTAGCATGAATTCTGATTTTATATCTCATTATTTTTTGGGGCTTTCTCTCACCTGTACATAGAACTAAAAGGACTAACTACATAAGAATTTAAAGAGAAATTATGAAACAGAATTAGAAAAACCATGGACTGTAAATCTGTCATCAATGAAGGCTATATGGACCTAACTGCTCTATTTAACCTTGTGCATCTGAATATGTATTCTTTTCTAAAACCTCTTGTGAACCACTGCAGTGCTGTCCCATTTGGGCTTCAGTCCCATGCTTTAGCATGTATTGCACACACTTTCTTCTATTCAAGAATTCTTAGTTAAGCATGCCTTCTTTGCCTTTTTAATCCTTAGATTTTCAATTTGGACTGTTGTTTCATCTCTGGCTAAAGACATTTATGTGAATTTTCTTAGTTCCAATTGTTGTAACTCATAAACTAAAATGAACCTAAAATGAGTGATGATTTAAAACTACTCCTTGTTTATTGATTGATTAAACATAGTTTGATAACCTCCAGAGAATTATTTCACAAACCAGCTACTTTTATGGTTTTATATTTGATAGAGATTGTTGTTCACTATGAGTGGTTGTTATAGCTTCTTGTTCAGGCCTAATGATGTAATTTGTGCAATAGTTCCGTTTTGAGATTATATTTTTATAGGCTCACAATGCTTTAAATCTTAACTGAAATTTAGAAACCCCATTCGGTATTTACTTTGAAGCAAGCTTTGTGGCTAGGTCTCATAGTTACTTGTAAATTCCAACTCTATTTGATGGGTCTTTAGCTCAAATTGGTAGAGCACTTGGAATATAGTATGTCTCAAGCATGTTCCAAGAAATGGTGGTTCGAATCCATCAAGGCCCGAAAATGGTAATAATGGCATGTCTATTTATTGATTTTATTGTTCAGAAGTGAATCTATATAAAGTGTTTGCCAAACACTGTTTCTGTTCTTTTCCTATTCTAAGGACATTTCTGGAACAATTTTACTAAACGTTGTTTCTATTTCACTAGAGTGTTCTCACAGCATGGAATCGAAAATGAACACTTCTATAAAAGAACAATCTCCAAGAATAGAAGTGTTGTGAAACGGCCACTTAGCAAACAACTAAGAGTCTCAACCTTGCCCACGCCATTTAGATGTAGGGTATGAAATCCTTCTCCTTATTCTAAGAACTAGTGTCGGGAGAGAGAGGTAATCACACAGTTAGGTACCCATCAACACCCCTAGACATAACCACAAGAACCAGACAATGGAAATTGGAGATTTTGAAAGCATCTTGAACCATGTACCGCATAACTCTAATTTCCCATGGACTAACAAGCAAGAAACAAAGATTGCTAAGGTTGCTGCTTATTTAAAAAATAAATAAATAAATAAAAACTAAAACAAAAGGCAAGCGATTGTTAAAATAATTGGGTCACACACACACACACACACACACACACACACACACACACACACCAGCTTGTCCTTCCTAGAGTGGCATTAAAATAATTCTCAAAACTTTTTTCCAAGATAGAAAAATAAAAACATCTGTCCATTCAAATTCGACTACTCAAGAATGTGCATGGCCCTTGTAAATTACAACCAGGTACAAAATGGTTTGAAGATGATGTTGATGGATCCAAATGCATCTCAAGTAATTTCAGAATATCAAATCAAAATTAAAAAAGCTTGACCATGAGGTCCTATGATGGTCAGCAGAACTAAGACTAAAATATTGGCGGATATGGCAAAAAACCCCAACAGGCATAATCAATGATTCTCTGGTATGGATGTAAAGCCAAAGCAGAAATCACAGACAATGTCTTGAGGAAATTTTACAAACTTGAATACGATAATTCGCCCTTGCTGTATGGTCTCACTCCTTATCCTTTTTAGAGTAAGCTGAAGTTGCTGAACCCTCCCACAGTAAATACCTACTTTGACAGAGTGATGCTTTTCGATGCTTTTCAGAATGAAAATTTTTGTAAGATGATATCTCAAGGGAGCCACCATTTGATACATTTTGGGGAATATATACAATCACTTTAGAGTATTACTGAGAGATTATTGACCAGGTAGGTAGCCATGCAGGTTTTTCAGGGGCCTTTTGCATATGAGTAACCATGAGGGGTTCCTTCTGAGCCTCAAGATCAAAACAGGATAGCCATATTTCGACCCGTCTTGCTATTCATTTCTTAGACGGTTTCCAATTTTCTCATTGGCAAGCAACATTGAATTAACTTTTGATGGGTGCTTCTTGGGCAACACTTGACCACCTAAAGTCAGGGACGTGTTCGGAAGCCATAATGGAAACATACGTGAGTAATCAGCACCAACTGGCACAGGGAGTTGAGTTCTCATTCCAATGGACTCCATGATCTTCAAATGATATTGAGGATCAGTCAACGAAAAGATCGTCAGATAGGGGACTTCTCTACTTTCATTGCATTAAAGTTTCTACTTTCAAGTTTCTTGTCATAGGATTATTCTCTCTTAAATCTTACTCACCAACCTGTAGCAAATCATACAAGTGCACTCCCCTGTCACTCTATGCTCGACATTTGCAGACTGCACCTCTATTAAGAGAATTCCCACATCCCTTCCTTGTTTTTATGATGATGCAAAGAAAATGAACTGCTACTCAGCCTTTGATACAACTTTTAATTTCTACATATAGACCTCAGTTACGCAAGCAACATACTACTTGCAGCAATTATACTTCCCAAGAATAGTAAAGTAGCTAAGTAGATCATTTCTACAACCTTGCTAAAATTAAACAAAACTAGTTCAATGTTCAATCAATAAAAACCGTTTCGTATGCTGCAGCTTGTGCAAGTATCCCTCTCAAACGTTCTAACACAAACGGATTTTCATTTCATTTAAAAAACCAAATTGTCCCCTAAAAGTTAAAGGTAGATAGAGAAAGAGAAATGCAGTAAGGGATCAAATAATAAATGAAATCAATAAGACGCTTAAACCCATAAACCTACAGGAATGTAAGAGAACTCACGTTTTCTTCATTAAAGCCTTCTCGGCATACCGTTTCTTCGCAAACATCTTACCCTTGATACCCAAGGTCTAATCAAAAAAAAAAAAAAATTTAAGAAGTGAAAAATTGGAGAGATTAAAGCACGAAAGAAGGGAAGGCAATAACACTAAGTTCAGAGATAAAAAAATAAATAAAGAATACCTTCTGAGCAATAGCTGATTGCTTATGAACTTCACGAGCTTCCTTCTTTCGCTTTCGCTCGAAGTGATCATGGCGATAGCCATGTCTCTTGCGATGAAGGTCGATATAATCTCCTTGCGGCTAAAGAAGATCAACAAAGAGTAAGAAAGAGAACTATATGCATCAAAGGAAACCATTAAAACAAGCATTATTTCTGCACAAAAGAAAGGTAAATGTGAATTTCACAAACCATGGTGCCCTAGGAGGAGAAATTTTCTGCAGAGAAAAGAAGCAAAACCCTTGCTTCGTCGGTTTTGGGGTTTTTGCTCAGGAACTCGAGAGCTTGTTTCGTCGGTTTAGGGTTTTCTCCTCGAAAGGTGAAGGACCTCGATAGGAGTGTACTCGAGCGGTCGAGCCTCAAGGTCGGTTTCCAAACTTATAAAATTATCCGTAACCTATTTTCCATGCCTTCCCATGCCCTTCATTCTCTAATTGATGCAAGGGTAAATAATAACAACCCACATGAGCTTGCTTGGTTAAGTGCGGTTTTTTGGAGAACAATGGTCGTGATGTTGCTGACCCATGGGAGAATGGAATAATCATCCTTCCTTATCAAAAGAATACCCGATTAGGCATCTGGGCACCCATATAGTCATGTTAGAACAAGTCCTTAATTTTCAGGATTTATCTAATTATCACAAGATAGGGATCACTCTTGAGAAGCCTGGAACTTATAGGGATGAAAGTTTAGCCTTGACAATCCGAATCCATATTGGTTTACCCTGAGTTCGAACAGGGTTTGAGCCAAGTTCTTTTTACCCTAAGGATGGATTAGGGTTGAAAAAAAACCCAGGGTTGGGTCAGGCTCGGGTTGAGGCTTCTGCCCAACCCAACCTGACCCAACCCGGTCTGAAATTTAACCATGAATTTTTTATTGAAATTTAAGGTTCCTATTGATATTTCATTTTTCTATAATTTTTTTAATGTATAAGATATGAATGGCAAAAACAAGTCAATGAAGGTTAATTCAACCATTGCAAAAATCAAGGTCAACCCAACCCAACCGAGCCCGACCCACCCCTATCAGGGCCGGGTTGGGTTGGTATGAACCCGACAGGGTTGGGCCTGAACATGAATTCAACAAGGTTGGGTTGAGCCTGGATTGAATTTTGAAGACCTAGGATTAAGTTAGAATTTTAAGAAACCCAGCTCAACCCAACTCTATTTCACCCCTACTTGGAACTCATCCTAGTTAATTCATTCCTGACTCCCAAGACTCCCCTTTGATTTGACAAACCATGATATTGGCTTAAATTTTATTGGTCAATGGTTTTTCACCCTTTATTGATCATTGATGAAAACACCAATTTTCATCCCATTTGGATCATTGGGATGGGGCTTTGGAGCCGCATGATGTGTTAAGGACTTGTGTCCCAAATCTATAAATATAGAGCCTCACATTTAGAGAGATCTTTTTTTATATCTCTTGGCCATTTTTGGCAAAGTAGAGAGCCGTTGAGGGGGGAGCTTAAAACCCTAGTTCTCTTATTGAGCTTTGGGTACTTTAATTACGTGATTCTCTCTCTCTCTGTCTCACACACATATGAGTGAAGGGTTCTATCAAAACCTCCACTCTCGGGATTTTTGCGTTAAGTAAGGCTCTTATCTTCCTTTTGTTTTTTGTTTCTTATGTTCTTATTGTCTTCTCATTGTTATTTTATGTGACAAGGTGGGTGAATGCGTGTGTGATCCTATATATATCTTTAGATAGTGGTTAGCGGATATAATAAGAAAATTTGAAAAAGATGCCATAAGTATTTAATTATAGAATTGAAAATCTAGTTGGCACATAAAGCAATCATTAATCGTTTATAGAGGTTGCACGTGGTACTCCTGAACACGATGGAGATCCACGAGCTGAGTTGCCAAGATTAGGTATCGAAACCTGTTTTGGAGGAACAACAGTGTATTGGTATGATCCAACCAAGGTTTTAAGCTTCCCATCCTCCCATAGCCACCAATACTAGCTGATACATACATATCTTTAAGATATTGATATGATAAAATACAATACAACTGCGATACCTAAAGAAAATTTGGTATTAGTACATCTAAGAAGCTTCATCCTTTTTCTACAATCAATTGAATGCACTTATCTCATCGTACTACATTATTATTTTTTGTAAATGATATGTTTTATATAATACTAATTTATAATACTTTATACATTTTTTTTTTTGTAGGAAATACTTTATGCTTCAAAACTGTATTTTGCATAATATCGTAAACATTTCCATATGTATCTAATGTTTCTTTTCTCTCTGACACAATACGATACAATACATCTCTTAAAATACTCTTTTGATATGATACCCGATGCTGATACTTTAATCCTCAGATCCAACTATGAATATGCTTATTTTTTTTTTTGTGTTGGAGAGAGAAAGAGAATCCCAAGGGGTTGGTCCATTGGTGAATTGTCATGGGTAAAGCACCTCATGAAGCGTCTTACCTGTGTTCCAATCACTTTAGGGCCACTTACAATGGCATTAATTTAGCTTTCAAGTTAATCTTGTTAATGACCCGGTCTGGTGATTGTGGGGTCAGCCAGACCTGAGGGAATGGTAAAGCTTGAAAACCCTCATTAGCAAAAGAGATAGAGAGAGAGAGAATCGTGTCAAATGATTCAAAATGAAAATACATTGTTTGCTATTTCATTTTGATTTTATGAAGCTCCCATGTGAATGAAAGTGGAAAACAAAAAGTCAAACAAACTTTACACTGCCTATTTGGCAAAACCTTCAAAATTGTCCATTATTTTGAGCCATGTGGATGGTGTGCCAATTCCAATTATTTGATACATGATCCTAATTAGCCATGTGTAAAATTTCAGATCTTGATTCAATCTAATACCTTCCCATGTATGTCTGTGCATATCTATAGTGTCCCAACTAATACTGTGCACTCTCCTATGTTCTTGATTTTTCAAAACTCTATTTTGCAACACAACAAACTTTAACTGAACTAAAACTTGACATGTGACCAAATGACGTATGGATCTAACTATCCACAAAATTTAAATCCCGTCTAATTTGTTGTGTAACAGATATTTAGGATTGTTAAAGCAAGTATTCTTAAGTGGACCGAGTAGGAAGCCTCTTCTACCCATATATATTTTTATATGATTAATTCTTTGGGTATGACCGATAGAAAACCTCAAAAAAAGTTGATTAAAATTGCAAACTGGGCCCAAAAAATAATAGTAGCTAAATCTGTATAGATTTTCATTTTGATCTGGATGTACATATAGACAGAATTTGAAGTGTTTTACGAAAAAAATAAAAAAATAAATAAAGAGAAAGCTTACACAACCCACCAAGCAACAACCAAACCTCCAACTCCCCACCCCCCCCAAATAAAAAAAAAAAAAAATAAAAAAAAAAGTACACAAGACAATAAAAAATAACAGACACATAACACCCAGTACAAATAATTCACAGATGAGCGCACACGAGACCGCACCAGGTCCAACACCAAACAAATCCCCCCCAAACCTCCCCCCTCCCCGCTCCCAAAAAAAAAAAAGTCTCAGTGCAATTAAAAGTTACACAAACACAATCAGCACATGTTGGGAACCACAGTTTCCAACAATTTATTAATCAAAGACCAGTCTTAGAAAGGGCCAGTATTACATACCATTGTTCATGAAAATCAAGAGTCACTTAATGAGATCTTCCACTTCTACCTTCACCACATCCCTCCTCATGCCAATATCTGCAGCATACCGACTAGCACAATAGACCCCAATCGCTGTTGCTGCCATCCCATACACATTGGTGGTAACAAGGCGCAAGGGTGTTGCCAAGATGGCAGAAACAGACCCACCTATTATTGATATTGCCTGGCCACTCTGGCCAATTGCTCCTTGGTCGACAACAAGCAGACCAGTCTTACAGTAAATGGCAAAATCTTCACAGTTCTTCTTGAAAACATTGTAACACCCAAAACCATTGTCAAGCAGGTAGGTTGCTCGGTGGACTACGATATCATCCGGCTCTGAGACAGCAAGGGTGCATGTTCCACCCCGTGCTTTTGCTAGAAAGAGAGCAGGACTGACACTATACTCGAAACGGTACAGGATCCCACCAGCGAGAAAACAATCTAGACAGGAAGAGACGACTCCATTACCTTCTTCTAGTGGTGGGCAAGTGGAGCAGGGCTCAGAATGGGCAGGTGTAGAGCTTAATAGAAGAACATCCAGCACAGTTCCAGTCCCCACTTCTTGACCTCGTCCTCTGGTGAAATGGATTACCTTATCATTTCCAACATAGATACCTGCATCCATAAGCATAAACTAAGGACATTTTCTAAGCGTTAATGTAACAGAGAACAACAGAGGAATATGCTATCTATCGTGCACCACCGTATATTCTAAGCATAAGGTCCCACAGAAAATAGCGAATATGCGCTACTCATTGCCCATTTCATGAATGAAGAATGCGTAAAAAATCTCATGCTATAGCTCCATGGATCTAGCAGTAAATCATCTCATGAAAAATGAAAAGTCAGGAATTACAAGATTCTGAAGCCAAAAAGAACAAGCTTCCTCCACAATCATCAATCAAAATTTTACGGTGCTAGCTTTATTTTCAATCCAAAATATCAACCTTCCCTGCCGTAAATTCTTAAAACCAACCAGGACCATTCACCAGAATGTGGGGTCAATCCTGTATTGACCGTATTTATCCTGTCTACATACAGATAATCTAACCGAGAACATCATTTATACAAAAATGTAGCTGAAAGGGGGAGATGAACATGATATTGATTAATATACATAAAGAAGCGAAATCTTAATCTAAACAAGAAGCAGAAACCAACAGAAGATAAAATGTATTAAACATTAGGTAAGGCAGTAACAGGTATAAAATATGCTATTTAAGACTGAGATCATGTACTAAGGTATCTACCGACCCAAGTAATGCAACAATCATGAGATTGATCAGCAAGGCACATCAATTAGAAGATTTGCGCGATAAATTGTAAAGCTGGACATAGACCCAGAAAGGGGAGTTGGTTCCCAGTCAGAAAGTTTGAAATAGTCAATCTGGAAAAACGAAAGACATTACTAATAAATAACTCTGTTGTTTTTCTTTTTTCCCAGGGAAAATTAACATAGGCTCACAGTGCCTGGTTTGTCAGATTCAACCACATTAGTTAGACACTTAACACAACTTGGCTACCCTGTCTACTTCAACCCTTTTTCTCATAGCTGCCCTGTGTTAGCCTCACCTTCTGAAAGCTAGGCTCTGATCCAAATGCTCCATCCAGCAGATTCAATTTAAAAAATTCTGCTTCTACTGGCTATTAACTGAAATATGATTTTTCAAACATTCTGCATTGGTACTCCAAAAGCAAACAAAATTTATTAAACTGGAGATGAAACTGAAAGGAAGAGAAAGGAACACATGTGTCAGCATAAAATAACAATTTCCTAGCTGTGGAAGAACGCAGAAAACAACAGGAGAAACAGATTCTGGAAACTTCTCAATTTGTCAACTGTATTCTGGTGTAAGCAGATTTCATAAAACCTGTGGGCAATGGGCCCAACAGATTTGGAGAATATTGACAAAGAAATAGAGAGAAATAGGAGGCTTGGTCACAATGAACAAAGATAGGGTTAGAGTTAGACCATTTGAATCACTTCTCAACCATAACCAAAAGACCCAAAAAATTCCACTCAAACATGCTGTTTGCAAGGCTCCATATAGGTATTAACCAGACCCTATGTCCCATTGTCCCCACACAGATTTGGCCTTTCCGGCCTAACTAGAATACTAAAATAACTTTAAAAAAAAAAAAAAAATTAGAAACTCCCATGAGTGGTTGATTCCTTTCCTTTTTTTTTTTCTTAAGGGCATACCCAGTGCACGAGGCTCCCACCACTACGGAGTCTACGGAGGGTCATAATGTATGCAGTCTTACCCTCGCTTCACGGAGGGATTGTTTCCCGACTCAAACCCATGTCCACTAGGTTGCAATAAAGCAACCTTGAGCCAAGGTCCTAAATAAACAAAACTACTAATTTAAGAAATAGCAGACTCAAATCTCCTTTCAAAGGATGAGATCAGTCTCATTTGATAGGTAACTCAAAACATAGAAATTTTTACTGATCAAAACTAAGACTTGAGTAAAAAAATGACCAACACTCCCACAAGCAAAAAAACTGACCCAATGATTTGTAATAATCAATCAAACCGTAGGCATTCTTCTTTTTTCTCCTAAGCCAAATAAAGCGCACAAAGACAATAAAAGAAAACCATGCACATGAACAGAAATTTAAAGGCCCCATCTGTTTCTACTTTCTAGATAAAAGCCATGTAAGAGGACGTTTTTCAAGTAAAATGCTATATCTTTGTGCTGATTTTCCTTATATTTTTCTGTTTTTTACCTGGAAACAAATGGACCCTGAATGTGGCCAAATGTTCCATCATGTGATGGCCAAGCAAACTGACTGGATTAGGTATATCCCAACCAAAAAAAAAAAAAAAAATGAAATTGAGATGAGAAAAGTAAAAAAACATAATGAATGTGGGAAGTTGAAGTAGTGTGGAAACATAATGATCAACATGTTGGAAAGTAAAAGTTCTTAACTTCAATTTTGAAATTTACACATTAAAACACCAAGGAGAGAAGCTATACTTTAATCAGAGGAAGTTCTCCCTGAGAAACCAAGAAATAGCCATCAGAAAGCAGGCCCTTTATACTGAAGTTACTTAGCTGTTTGAATTCTTCTGTTTGCGGATGTCAAGGAAAAAGTCACTCTAGCAGCCATGGGCCATTAGATCGAGATCAATTGTCATTTGATTCTTCAAGAATGAGAGCCTAGTCATATATATGGTCCATATGAAACAACCATTACTGTTCTACAGCTTTATGGACAAACTGTAGCCCATCACAGAAATTGCCACTACATAAAAAATCAGATTCCCATGTTCTAAGTTCTAAACACAAGAGTCCACGATAAATTCTGAACTTGGTTTCCTTAATCATGCTTAGATGTGCCTTCTGGCTGGACCGCTTGTTCAGTTTCATCTGAAGCCAGCCATCTTAGATTCCAATTTAAATATTAGTATTTGAAAATCAATTCTGAGAATTACTATATATGGTGAGGATGAATATCCAAGAACATGGTCTCCTGAGTTCCCAATCATAAACCAAATTGAAAATTCCAAAGTTGATACTCCAACAAGGCTGCATTTGTTTTAACGACAAAATATCTTATGGGAAAATAATTATTATCTACAAATTTTATATATTCTATTTTCTATTCTTCCATCATTTAGCACTTTTCTGGTTGGATATGTCTAATAAGAACATTTGAACATAATTCATTAAGGGAAATAATCCAGCTATATGATGGGGGTAGGGTCATTCGTGGGTGCCAAGAGTAGTACCAATAATCAAGATACCATCACTATTTCAAATAACCAACATCCTGAATTTTGAAATGGATTTTTTTTTTCCAGATTTTTGTATTGCATCTCAACAAAATATTTTCATATTTATTTTCAATAAATCCTATTAAGTATTTTACGGCATGACAAATGCAGCCCAAGTTAAGAAAATAAATAAATAAATGCCTCAGAAATTTCTATGTTGTTTACTAAAAAAAAAATAGTCTTCCATCGTTCGATCGAGTAATTTACATTTTATAAACGCATAGAACTTCTTCCCCTGCATAATGTGTGGGCAAAAAAATGAATGAAGATAAAATTAAGAGAGAGAGGTACCGTGATGGGCGTAAACATAAGCATTCCTCCATGAATAGATGTGATCGCCTGGTTTCAAGCTGCCTCTGCCGATCCTGAGCCGCCCGCGACCCGCGTTGGAAGATAGATATTAAGAGGGAAAAATTAATCAATAAATCCATTCAAACACTAACTCAAGAGAGTTTCCATCTTAGGAAAATTAAGAGAACAATACCTGTTGGAGAACAGCCCCATTCTCTTTCTCTTTCTTTCTCTCTCTATCGCTATCCGCAACAACTGGATTATTTCTAGCAAGCGAAGAAAGAACAAATTTCTTCACAAATAAGGAAAGGGTAAAGGAAAGCGAAACACCAGCGAAGCACTTTTCCCGAGAGGGAGAATTTACCGTAATCGAAGAAACTCAAAACAAAAGGAATCGGCTCTTCTCCAGTTAATTGGATCCAAAGGCTACGAGAACTCGGGGTTGCGCGTTCCTCATTTTTCTCAGATCTTCGATCATTAATTGGGCGTTCAATTAATTATAATGATTTTTTTTTTCTTTCAAAACAAGGCTAATCTGTAAGTGTTGGTATTGAATTGATCAAGTATACTTTTAAGGATAAAATCAATAATTTTTTTTTATTTTTTTGAAAAAAAATAAGAACAAAAGTGATCAATACATACTGGTTCCATCCGGATCAGCATACAGATCCATGCTCACAAGTCACAACTCATTTTTCAATTTTTATTTTTTATTTTTTGGGTAAAATCATTTTTTCAGTTTTCAAGTTTATATAATATGGAAAGAGAAAAGTGATCACTCTAGTGTTTCCCATACCCAAATTCAACTTTTGATTTTAGGGGAAGGAGGTATTTTGGTAGGTATTTTAGATTTCATAAAATATTTCTCTTTGATTAGGTGACGTCACAAAGAATAATACATATGGGATTTGCGAAGCAATATTACTAATTATTGCCTTCCCTTGATATACTAAGTATATGGTATTACCTTGTTCTATTAAAAAAAAAATTAGTATTGATTTGCATTTCAAAATCCAAAGTAAAAATAAAGGGCGGAAATCACTACCTAGTAACGTGGCAACTGTGCTAGTGTAGTTACAACTAGAGGAGATGTGGTACTTCGGGAACGTGGTGGTGGTGTGTTTGGGTGTAGATGTGCTTGGTAGCTGTTTCTTTTCTAAAAATAAATTTGTAGTTTGTTCATAAACAAAGCCAAATTCTACCAAAAAAAAAAAAAAAAAGCCTAAAAGAAAATAAATAACATGGGTCCACCTCCTCAAACCCTATATAAATGGTAAAATGTGTTTTTAGATTAAAAAAGAAAAAAAAAATGGTTTGAAAGATACTTTAATAGAGCACTTATGGCACATGCCGCACATCACAAAACAAAATTACCCATAAAAAACCTATATAAAGAATTATGTGAATGAAAATAGGATTCCACGTCAAGTGGAAAACAAAGAGAGAGAGTGTCTGAAAGTGAGAGTCTACAAAATCTTAAACAAAATTTGTCAAACAACTACTACTAACATTGATTTATCAAAGAAAAAGGAGAAATTATCTTGTACCACCCCTAAATTTAAAATTTATGTCTTATATTTATAAGAAATTCTTTTTTGGTAGAAAAAAATTTATGTCTTATAACATCTAAGTATACCAATAATATTGAATATATCCCCAATTTTGAAACGAAATTACACTTAAACCCATTATGTTAGGGGATGAGCGTTAAGTGATGATGTGGGGTGGTTGATATTTTTTAAATGGCAAGTTTATCCTTCCATGTAAACCCACAAATCAACCGATTTAAACTTTTGTTGCAGGTTTAGAGCTTCTCTATTCTATCGTAGATGATGTTCCAACTATCTCCAACTATGACGACGATCACCTAGGATTCCAATTAACCTCACAATTGGAAAGGATCTGGATCTAGGGGAAGGAGGCATAATTCCATGACTTTAGCCTCAAGCTTTGTTAGGTAGAAAATGATCTACATAAAAATCTTGGAAGGAAAGATCAAAGATGATTTACTCTATTGGTATCTCTGAGATTTGCGCTTAAATCTCTCGTAACTCTACCATAAGATTGGTCTAGACAGTTTTGAGACAAATCTGATCATGGGCGGTGCTGGAAATGAGTTTTTCTGCAACAAAAAATTGTGTAATTTCATCATTAACATTAAATATCATAATTTGACCAGTAGAAGCTAGGGGTGTCAACCGGTCGGGCCGGTTCGGTTTCGGTCGGGCTTAATCGGGCTTGAAGACTTTCAAAGGCTACACCGTGTCCACCCATTTAACTAATCGGGCTTAGTTATTGAGGGCATGGTACACTTTATATTCGGTCGGTCGGTCTCGGGTTATAATCGGGCCACCTTAATCGGGCTTTAGTCGGGTCTTAACCGGGCTACGGACATGTTTAATGTTAAACGGACTTTAACCGGTTTTTAAACGGGCCCTCTTTAAAATGTGCTATTATATTCCGGCCCACTCATGCAAGCAAAAAAAAATGACAATAAATCAATAAATGATACCAAATATAACCATTATTTAAAATGTGAACATATCTTTACTTTTTAGTTTTTATTCTTTAATTTGGGGGGTAAAATAGGTATTCTACAATCATTAAAGGGTCGGGCCAAGTCGGTGCACAATAGGCCGGTCTCGGTCGGGCATTATTCGGTCGGTCTCGATCGGGCGCCCGACGGTTCAAGTAGCAAAACCGAGACCGACCATTTATAAACGGGCCGGGCTCAAGCCCGACACGTTTAATAAACGGTCTGGGCCGGGCCGGTCTATAAACGGTCGGTCCCGATCGGTTTAGCCGGTTCGGGCCACAAATTGACACCCCTAGTAGGAGCTTCTTCTCTGAGCAAGTGTTTACTAGGTCTAATCCATTATATGACCAAAATTCGGTCATTGGGACTTGTGAGTAGAAAATTAGAAAATTGTGTTCCACATAACTAGTTGAATATGTTTGGTTGGTAGTGGCGGAAAAACAATTAATCAATTATTAGAATGGCTGATTAGCATTGTAACTGAAATTTGGATGAGAAAAATCTTGAGGATTTGATTACATAATCTCCTTGATGACATGATCAGTGTAAGATTGAAGAATTCACTAATCCTATCTACCAATCTGGTCTGACCTTCATGAGAGAGAATTCATTGTCTTGTGTGTATAAGGAAGGTAAGTATAAGAATTCCAAGGAGATAGCCGTGTTGGCAAGGGATCTTCGCCTCAGGGAGCATGTGGTTCTAAGTTCGACTCCTTTTACCTATTTGGGGCCACTCACATGGGGGTGTTTAGTACTACCGACTCACTCCCGAACACCGCCTACCCGAGACCCACGGGGCGCCATCGATGCCATCATGTCGGTCCAAAACCAGGCATCCAACAGTGAGCCATGGCTGAGAGACTACGTGGATTTCTCCAAATGCCTCTGGGCATAAGCTCCGGTGCAAACTAGGTATATCAAGTGGCATTGCGGCTGGGAATTAGAATAAGATTTTAAACCAATGACGATTAGTGGGGCGATATTGAATCAACCCTTCTTCGGTGGGGTATAGAAAACATCATCAGAGCTGAGAAAGATGGACGACCAAATCGTGCCGTTGCCATCGGACCTGATTTGGGAGTTGTCATTGCCGAGCGACGCCAATCTAGATCATGAATATTGTAACACTATGCTGAAGGGGTTATCGAAATTAGAGATTGGAGCATTGAAGTGGCAGAGGTGTTTGATTTGCTATGGCAGGGAGGACCCGTTGATGGATTGGGAGAAGGAGCTTATGAAGATGTTGTAGGGGAGTGGAGTTGAGTTCATGATTCAGTGCGAAGAGAAGGGTTTCCATGCTATGGACAGGTAAGATGAGCAAGAACATCCCCATCACAACCACTACCAGTTTGGTGACCAACCCAAACTCAACCATAGAAGAAGAAGAATAATTAGTCATGGACAGAGTCACCCTCTCTCTCGCCTAGAGTAGTACATAACAGGGTTAAAAGGGTCTTTTCCATTTCTAAGCTAACTAAGCTAACTAAGCTAACTAAGCTAACAGTGTTATCCATCAGGGGTGTAGTCGATATTATTAGAAACAACATCATATAAAGTTTAAGCTTAGGGCTGGTACAAGAAAATTTTCAATTAAATAATATTTGGTATCCAGTCTTGCTCCAGCAGTCTATGTGGGGCTAGTTTGTGAAAATAACAATCCTCAACACCATACCAAATATCCCAAATCTCTCTCTCTCTCTCTCTCTATAGAAGTTGATATATTCTTTTAGGACTCGTTTGCTTGGGGATCAAAATCCTCTGTTTTTTCCATCCATGTTTTTCTTTGTTTTGCTACCTACAGAACGCGACACGTGGACAACAAGGAGATTTAGTCTTAAAATTGTCCACGTGTCGCGTTCTGTGGGTAGCAAAACAAGGAAAAACAGGGATGAGAAAAACAGATGATTATTTTCCTTTGCTTGGAGAGGTTTTGCTGGGGTGGAATAGTTGTACGAACTATACCACCCCATAACATGTCTATAGTGCTTGTTTGCCCACGTGGACATCAAATTCTCCCACCTAGTTGTCACCAAAGTCCCACCAAATTGGCAAAACTTTGATAGAACTTTAGCAAAGCTCCATCGTCCCACTAAGCCGTTGCAACCACCATCAGCAGCATCAGCGACACAACCCCAGCGGCGGCAGCAGCAGCAACGGCAGCGGGGGCACCCCGACTTGCGCATCTTTGATTTCGTTTACTTTATTTTCTTCTTTGTTCAAAACGATCATTGCTTCGGCGTCGTCATTTCCAGTTTATTTTTGTCACTCTCCGCAATTTAATCTCATCTCGAAGCTTCCCCTCTGCTTCACATCTATAAGATTCAGTCTCTATAGACTTATATATCACTTTCTGAACGATTCTAGGGTTTTATAATTTCTCTTCTAGTTTTCGTTTGCTTCCAAGAATTTATTCCCATAGAAATCAACGATCTCTCTGTCTCTCTCTGTTGTCTGTCCAATTTGGTTCTCCGATTCTCTTTTCAGCAGTAAAATTCGGGCATTGGCATTGTGTCATCATCGGCTGTTCTTATTTCTGTATTTCGATTAGCTTTAGGTGCTTTTTGGAGAGCTCCTCCTTCACTTCTTCTTCTATTTGATACTTAGACAGCACCTGAGTTGAAGTTCCTGCCCAAACGAACCCAAAATTTGAAACAGGGGTACTCAATCATGCGAGCTGGGATTTCAGCAACCATGGTCGAAGCATTGGGGTTTCAGAACTCCGATCAGCCCAATCTTTTGTTCTTTCTCTCTTTCTCTTTCTTTCTCTCCATCTCTCCTTTTCAACCAAAAGCTGTCAGGGTGGGAACTTCTCACTTTACTTCATTTTTATTTTTTTTGTTTTTACCCCACTAACATGTGCGTCTTATACTGATAACATTCTCACCCCCAACTTTCCTCTAAACAAACGGTCCTTTAATCGCATCCCTTGATAACTCTTAGAAGTCCTTTCAAACAAGGGCATTAAATAATTTTCAAAAATTATTTGGAAAGTGCCATATGATTATGTCATTTTTCTATACATTTTTTTCCAATACACAAGTGAAATAACACTATTACCCTTCGTGGAGAAAAAAAATGTTATATTTGAAGGATAAAAAAGTAAAATTATAAATTATCTGACACTTTGGGTCTCAATAAGAAAATCCCTACTTTAAAACCTTCATCGATCTTGGGGGTTAAAGAAAAAACAAGGGAAGTATTCTCTGTTTGGGAACGTGACTCCTATGCCAATACGAGACCCAATCAATGCTTCCATTTGGTAAGGATGGTGAAATCATTTTATAGGAGGAGGTGAGACAAACACAAGAATGCAAGCTTGGAAAAAACCCAATCAATGCTACCCCCTCGCCCAACCTTTTATTTTATTTTTTTGATAGGTAAAAAATGTGCGATGTATTAAAATGATAAAAGAGATTACATAGGAAGGCAACCCCTAAGAACCCTCTTTAGGAATGCCAAGAGAGGGGAAAAGGACCCTATAACGGCAGGACAAGCCCCGGCAAACAAGAATGAGAAAACCCATGCACAAATGTGAAGAGAAGGAGAATTACATATCATGATAAATCACCTGGTCGAAATCTCTTTTAATTCATAATTGGATCTCATCCGAAAAATACAATGCTCCCCTTTGGAAAGGATAATGAACAATAGGGTTTTATTCAAGCTTGACATGGAGCCAATGATACGAAAAATGGTGGCAGCAGCTCCAGTTGATTGCTCGTACTTTTATGCTGGATTTTATTTTACAATGATCGGAATAGGAAATGAGTTTCACAAGCGATCGAGAAACTAACTTTCCGCCAACTGTAACGACATAGATTTCTTCTTCTCCAACCATGTAAAGTTCATCTCCAATTCCGATCATTGTAAAATCCAACATAAAAGTACGAACAATCAACTGATGCCGCTGCCGACATTTTCCATATCCTTGCCTCCTTGTCCAGCTTGAATACGACCCCATTGTTCAACACTAACCTCCTCTCAAACGACTATCGTTGGGCCATTCTAGTACTCAATAGTCTTTGACACCCACCACTCTCCAAGACCAGCACTATTGACAACCCATAGAACAACACATGCAACTTAATTGAGACCATGATAAATGCCATTATTTCTTCTCGTCTTTTTTAAGAAGCACATCGCGGTGATGGTGGTGGATCGAGAATAGCATCTTTCTGTAAACTGGATTGAGGTTCCAACATACATGTAAAGAAGATTTCACAATCATCTCCGACCATCATGAAATCCAAACTAGAGTCAGATTCTGTATCAGAATCACTTCACTAGCATGGATGCCCGCCGATCCCAATGTCCGAGGATGGGATCATATGACCACACTACATCAGTTGCATCTTCACCAGATTCACTATCAGTCAATATATCGCAATAAGTACAGTCACCACCAAGCCCAAACACCTTCCCTGTAGTGGTGACGTAACCCGATCCAGATCCTCAGATCCAAGAGAATATTACACGATTGAAAGCGATGAAGGTGCCAAAGCCGAATCACTCTATCGCCGCCGATTCTCCACCACCGAGTTCTTCCCTAGAGACATCGATGCCATCCTCTACAACCGTCTTAATCTCGACACCTTCATCGCGGTCCCCTCCCAATGTGGACCATTTCCTCTCATACCCACCTGAGTCTTGGGCTGTGCTCAGCATTTGGAACAACAAGGAAGTGTTCTCCGTTGAGGTCAGTGGAGTTTCCCGTGCCACACGAGGGCTCGCGAAGACGAGCCGGATCCTGGATAAGGCTTTCCCATGGCTTGGGATACCATCGGTGTTGGAGCTGTTCATGCCATTTGGGTTTCATTTCTTGTATGGGTTGGGAGGGAAGGTCCTGATTTGGTGAAGATGATTAAAGCTCTGTGTAGTTTTGCACGTAACTTTGCTCAAGGCTGCTTCATACTGTGAAATAGAGTGCCAAGGAAAATTAGAAACCCCATCCTATTTTTTTTTTTTTTTAAGGTCAACAAAGAGTATTAAAAAAAATAAAAAATGAGAGAAGCAAGGCCATACAGAATACAAGAGACAACTCAAACCTTGACTTCTATTTCACCTTTGGCATTGCCATCAGTAGTGAAGGAAACAAATTTTATATAACCCAGCCTCAACCTCCACCTTCAGCAATGCCATCAGTGGAGGAAGAGGCTAGGACAAACACGAGTCACCGAATTACATAATCATACCAAAAAGAAGACTAAACCCTAAGAATCAAGGGTTTGGATTTATGCACAGTATCAAAGACCAATCAAATTGATATACCCTAGTATAACATGGTGCTTGGCATACCTTGCAACAAAGAAAGTGCATGCAAATGTGCTTAAGAGTCATGTATCCCTGGTGTTCACCATTTGATGTAGTGAATCTCATCTCCCGCCTTTGATGCAAAAATGATATTATCTGATGGCGAATAGGATGCCAAACCAATCTCATCTCCTGCCTTTGTTCGGAACTCTCTTTATAATAGATACTACAATTTCTTGAATTTCTTTCATGCATCACGAGACAACATGTGTG
>NC_056568.1:25423749-25426249 GCF_013358625.1 Macadamia integrifolia
CTCGTAAACAGTGGCACTAGCACAACTACACACGGAAGGAAGCAAAGCACGTCAAACTACCACAGTGCCTAGATGGGATTAATCAACGGGGCCAATGCTTCATTTGCACGTTTTTCACATGCCATGACACCCTTGGGCATGCTGTACAAAACTAGCAAAAGTTTCAATAGGCTGCAATGAGGGTGTAACTACAGTGTGCAGGCAGCCATGCAAACCCACCAGCACGCATTGGCCGGCCAAGGTGCAAAACAAGGGGCTAATCATCCTGACCCTCATGCCATGTTGCTGTCCTTCACATGCCATGCAACTCTTGGAAATGCTGTGTGGCTACTGGCATATGTGGCAGCAGATATGCAAGGAGCCATGCACACCCAGCAGCACTCCATGGCAGGCCACAGCGCACATCGAAGGCAATCATCGGAACCAACGTGCCTTAATGGTGATTTTCACATGCCAAGCCTATCTCGGACATGCCATGCGGCTGCGGGCGCATCTGGCGGTAGCCGTGGGGGCACGGCAGCACAAGACAGGAACCCTTGCGCACCAATCAGCCCGGGGTGGCAGGCAACGGTGTGCGGAAGAGGGGCTGAACATCGGGACGCATTGGCCATTTCCTTTTTTTCAAATGCCATGCCTCTCTGGAAACTGCTGTGCAGCCACGGACACGTGTCAGCAACTGTGGGGGCATGGCAGCGGTAGGTAGGGAGCGAAGGGCACCCAGCAGCACACGGTTGCTAGCATTGGCGTGCGGCAGATAGGCTGCCCACCTGGACAAACGAGCCATGTACTTGTTTTCACATACATGCCAAGCCTTTGTTGGGCTTTCGTTGCGGCTACGACCGCAGGAGGCAACAGCCGTTGCGACATAGCGGTATATATTAGGCAACCACGAGGGCAAAGCAGCACGCCGTGGCAGGCGCAACGCACACCAAGGGTAAAATCTTTGAAACCAACATACCGTGAATGCGTCTTGGACAGGCGATGCCACTCTTGGTCATGCTATACGGCGTTTGACACATGCGACGCAAGATGTGGAGGCACTGCAGTGCAAGGCAGGTTGCCCTGCGTGCCTAGCAGCACACACTGGCAAGCAACTGTGTGCGGCAGAGGGGAAGACTGTCGGGACGGACGCGCCATGTACATGTTCTCACAAACCACACCTTCCTTGGAAATGCTATGCGTCGAGGGGCACATGTGGCATCAGAAGTTGGGGCGTGACAGCACATGGTACCCGTCCATGTGCGCCCAGCAGCCCACGGTGGCGGGCAAGGCCGTGCGGAAGAAGGGGGTGGCGTTGCATGACAGACGGCCATGCGCGTCCAGCCTTCGTAGAGCACGCTCTGCCACCACTGGCACACGTTACAGCAGCTGCGGGCACATGGCACGGAAGGCAGGCGGCCCTGCGCGTCTAGCCGCACGCAGTGGCAGGCCTCAGCGCACACCGAGGGCCAACTCATCGAAACCCACGTGCCATTTCACTTCTTTTACCATGCCATGGGTCTTTTCGGATTGCCTACCATGCCCCCTCATCGTCTGCTGCCCCTCGGTGCGGCCCCTCAAAAACCACCCTGGGAGTGACACCCCCCTCCCTCAAGGTAGCTCTTATACTCTTTGCCCATTTTCAGAAGGAGACATGACCACCCCCAAAAAATATACCGTTCTATTGTTTGAGCTACAAATATCCAAATCAAATGAAACTTGGTAAGAAATTAAGGAAAAATCCAAAGATTATTTTCATATAAAAATATCCGTCTTCGGATAAATATTTATTTTTTTATTAATTTTTTAATATTAAAAAACATATTAAATTCAAAAAACTATGAAAAATCCATTTTAATGTATTTTTCTGAAAACTAAATTTCGGATGTCTTCCAAAGGTTGATAGAATGTTCTGAAAAAATATAGGACCATTCCAACATATTTTGATATTTTTTATTATTTTATGATTGAAAAATTACAAAAAATACCCAAAAAAATGGAAATGCGGGGTTTAAGTGAAAATGATTGTACTTTGGGTGCCAAATAGCCAATTGCATGGATTTTCTAACCCAAAGGAATGTTTCGCACAACATGATTTAAAGACCCAAACTACGTTGTGCGGGCATGGCCTTGGCGTGTGCAGCAGTCGGTGCCTCGTGTGCAGCCAAAGGCTGCAAACGAGCCTCTGTTGCATGGACCATGGGGGCCACGGAAGCACCCATGTGTGAGCCACGTGCGTGCGGCTATGTGCACGATGGACTAGACCTGGGATCGATGGTGCGGCAATGCGTGCAACCTTACGCGAGCCATGTGCCAAAAAGCCCGTGGCATGTGCCGCCATGCCAGCCACCAATATCGACGCATGGGAGGCCGTGCCAGCGAACTTGCTCGCGGTAGTGCACTCATGGGCGGTGCATGTGGACCACGCAACGCAACCTTGCGAGCCGCGGTGCAGCCGTGTCTGCAACCTCTTGCGTGGTACTTCCGGAAAATCCTGAAACCTGGCGCGCGACGACGAAGC
>NC_056568.1:25436249-25459888 GCF_013358625.1 Macadamia integrifolia
TCAAGGATTGTGCCCAGCTCGGCATCATATAGAAAAGCTCAGCTCGGCCTCGGAAGTGGAGCTCAGCACGGCCTCCAGGGTGGAGCTCAGCTCAGCCTCAGAACTGCTATCCCGCAGCACAGCTCTCACACGAGCAGTCTACGCCGTGCTCAAACTCCTCAGGGGTCCACCAGTCCTCTTCAGGAAACTCGACTGTGGGACCCACCCCATGCTCCTCAGATGTATGGCCTACAAAATCATCTAAAAAGGGGGTGTACACGTGGAATGAGCTCACTAGCCCAGTAAGTAGAGAGGTGGACCACACACCACAGTCCACACATCACAACACATCATATGCACTACATGCCATGCTATACATTTTAAATCACATCCACCTAAGCAACATTACTAAGTCTTTGGATTTAGTGCTACTACAACCACAGTGCGCGTATATTCCGGGTACGAGCCGTGAACTCCCTCCCGCGATACGCCCATAGGGCTGTTGGAGAAGGCCCACCGTAAGTACTCGGAAAAGTAAAGACAATGCCGTCCACCGGCTCTCAACAGAAATGTAAATAACTGAAATAAAGGTGCTGACTCCAGCAATTTAAAAGCAGTACGATTGGCCCTCTTGAATGTACCACCGGGGTTACCGACTGTCCTACATGACTCGCCGGGCGTAATGCCTAACCGCCACAGTGTCCGACAACCGCGACCCCTGCTTCCCCCTAAATGGCAATCCAACACCTTAACCCCTGTTGGGAAGGGTCGTAGCACGGGATGGTGAGAATCCTAATACCGCATGCTCCTATATGACAATAGTACGACTGCATAGTGCCTCGGTGTCCCATACCACGGGCCACCAATGCATTCGTTTCCAAGCCGACCACGGCATCTAGTCTATCAATGCATTATGCTCCATGATGTCCACATTCAACATACAAACATCTCATCCAAATGGGCATTTGAAAAGTAAACATAGCATATATGCACATCAATGAGTGGAATGACTAATCTATATAGCATATTCATGATGACATGACTAGATTAGATATAGTTATATGAATGCCAAACAAATGCCTTGAAACAAGGCCAAACGTCCTCTCTCCACTTACTTGTAGCGTACAAGGATTCCCGATCGGTACGGGTGAGATCCGGAGCGAATCGGGTAGGATTTGGTGAACCTAACATAATTGAGAGGGGTTAGTACTTCACCATTTTAGAATCAAAATTAATGAAATCCGATATCAAAATCATGTTTAGAACGTCAAAAGAAGGTCACACATCCGATTTGGGCTCGATCGGACATAAGGATCACCTTCGGGGCCACACAGGTGGGTCAGACAGGTGGGCTGTCTACCCACCGGTCCTACCCACCGGTTTGGACCGGCGAGTAGAGACCCGCCGGTTTACCCAGGGAACCCCCCGCTCAGGCGGGACCTCTAAGGCGGGTAGGGACCCGCCGGTTGTACCCACCGGTTTTGGCGGAAAAACCCAGTTTCTTCTCACTCCCTCCATTCCTTGGGGACCCAAATAGGGCTTTTCCCAACCCATTCTTCACACCTTTAAAGTCCTATAGGATGGTTCTAACCTAGATCTAAGTTAGATTCAAGTGAGGGAAACCATCTTACCTTCTTTGCCCAAAAATGACTTCAAACCTTCAAATCACTTCCAACTCACAATGCTCCTTCTACCTTGTCAATATCTCTTCAAATCCTTCAAGATCAACACATAAATCATCTATTAAACCTTAGATTCATCATTTCAAAGGGTATTTACAAGATCTCAAGAAACCATACTCGAATCAAGGGTTTAAAGCTCGGGTATGGTGAATGTTCATAAAACCCAACTTTTCTTACCTCCAACTGTAGATCTAGAGTTGAAGATTACTCTCCCGACACCGGAATGGCAAGATCGAGCTTCGGCGCCACTGAAATCCTTCCTTTCTTCCTCTTCCTTCTTCTTCCCTCTCTTTTCTCTCTCCTCCTTACTTTTCTCACCAAACGTACGAGGGTAATAAATGGAAAGAAAAGAAATCATAAAGCCTTATATACTATTCCTAATTAAGTGAATAGTATCGGATGGGTCACACAGGTGGGTGGGTGTACCCACCTGTCATACCCACCCGAGAGCCAAAACTTAGGATTTTGACCGGGCTCGGACCTCGGCGCAAACCCCACCCCAAGCATACAATGTAGCATACGTATATACCTTAAAATACAGATATAATACCTGTTTATCCGTACATAGCCTTATAGTAGGTGCACGTACACGGCTTGGGCACTCCCGTCTCTTCTGGCACTGGCTCGGACTTATCGGGCCAGCCGGTGTTCAAGGTCACCCGTGCCATCATAGCCCATAAGGAACCCGCTCTAATATCCTCAGGCTCGGTTCCTGCATAGTTAAACCGGTTCAACCACGAAATCAGACCGGGTTTAAGAAGCGGGATATTACATTACCCCCCCTTCTGAAAAATTTCGTCCTCGAAATTGCGTACCTGGTTGATCAAAAAGATGAGGGTACTTGGCTCGCATTTCTTCTTCTACCTCCCAAGATGCTTCTTCAAGTGAATGATCAGCCCATCGCACCTTTACATAGGAAATGGAGCGGTTGCGAAGGGTTTTCACCTTCCGGTCCAAAATTTCAGCTGGCTGTTCTGTGTAGGTCATATCAGCCTCTAGGTACCCTGGTTCCACAAGTAGTACATGAGATGGATCATACACGTACTTCTTCAGCATGGATACATGGAATACATTGTGAACATCCCCAAGCGAAGGTGGCAGAGCAAGCATGTAGGCTACTGAGCCAACCCGGGACAAGATCTCAAATGGTCCCATGTATCTTGGACTCAACTTCCCCTTTCTGTGAAACCTTTGCAAACCTTTAGTAGGAGAGATCTTGAGAAATACCTTTTCCCCTAGCTAAAATTCAATCTCCTTCCTGCGGGTGTCCGCATAGCTCTTTTGACGGGACTGAGCTGCTTTAATCCGTTCCCTAATAACGTCGACCTTGTCACAAGTCATTTGGATCATCTCAGGTCCTAACATTCGACGTTCACCTACCTCATCCCAATACAAAGGAGTTCTGCATTTCTGCCATATAACGCTTCATATGGAGCCATCCCAATTGTAGCTTGGTAACTATTATTATATGCAAACTCCATAAGAGGTATATATTCTTCCCAGCTGCCACTCATCTCCATTGCACATGCCCTGAGCATGTCTTCTAATATTTGTATGATTCTCTCCGACTGACCATCCGTCTGTGGGTGAAAAGCTGTACTCAAATTCAGCTGCGATCCCAAGGCACGCTGTAAACTTTTCCAAAATCTGGAAGTGAACCTTGGGTCCCTATCTGAAACAATGCTCACTGGCACTCCATGTAAGCGCACTATGTTGTCCATGTAAAGTTGTGCTAGTCTGGTCATGGAGAACTTGGTCTTGATAGGAATAAAATGAGCAGTCTTGGTAAGCCGATCCACAATCACCCATATCGCATCCATTCCCTTAGGTGTACATGGTAGTCCGGTGACGAAGTCCACTGTAATCCTTTCCCACTTCCATTCTGGTACTGGGAGTGGCTGAAGGGTACCATAAGGTAGATGCCTCTCAGCTTTCACCTTCTGGCAGGTAAGACAAGTCGCCACATACAAAGCTATGGTGACTTTCATGCTTGGCCACCAATAACTCTGTTTGAGGTCTTTGTACATTTTGGTACTTCCTGGGTGAAGTGAGTACTCGGAGCTATGTGCTTCTCTCACTATCTTATCTTGTATATCCAAATCATCAGGCACACACAATCTGTCTCGAAACATCAATGCCCCATCACTGGCTAAAGTAAAATCTGGGTCGTTCATTGTTTGGTCTTGAACCTTAACTCTGATCCGCTGCAATTCAGGATCCAAAGGTTGCTTCACAATCACCTCTT
The DNA here is from genome assembly GCF_013358625.1 of Macadamia integrifolia. Taxonomy (NCBI): domain Eukaryota; kingdom Viridiplantae; phylum Streptophyta; class Magnoliopsida; order Proteales; family Proteaceae; genus Macadamia; species Macadamia integrifolia. Next base: position 25,440,156 of record NC_056568.1, read on the forward strand.
GCCTAATTGCCGGATGCACCTGTAGAGCCGACAAGGATACCGTCAACCATTTAAGGTTTTCTGCTTGAGGTTCAAGCTCTAAGGTTGCCCCTTCATACAAGAGGGTTTCATCCATTAGCATCGCCTCTTGCACAAGTGGTGAGCTGACTGCTAAGCATGAAAGCGACACAGTCTGTGTCTTCCGACTCAATGCATCTGCCACTACATTAGCCTTGCCGGGATGATACTGAATATCGCAGTCATAATCATTCATGAGTTCAAGCCATCTTCTCTATCTCATATTCAAATCCTTCTGGGTGAAGAAGTATTTCAGGCTCTTGTGATCACTGTATATCTCACACTTCTCCCCATACAAATAATGTCGCCAGATCTTAAGGGAAAAAATGACTGCCGCTAGTTCCAAGTCATGAGTGGGGTAATTCTTCTCATATTCCTTTAGTTGTCGGGATGCATACGCTATTACCTTCCCCCGTTGCATGAGAACACAACCCAAACCAACTTTGGAAGCATCGGTATAGACCGTCATTCCACCTGTGCCCTCAGGAATAGTCAGCACAGGGGCAGTCACCAACTTTCTTTCAATTCTTGGAAGCTCTTCTCACATTCCGCTGCCCAGTCGAATTTCACACCCTTTTTAGTCAACTTGGTCATTGGTGCAGAGATCCGAGCAAAATTCTCGATGAAACGCCGGTAGTATCCAGCCAAATCCAAGAAGCTTCTAATTTCAATAACATTCTTGGGGCTTTCCCATTCCACTACTGCTTTCACCTTAGCAGGATCTACTTCGATTCCAGCTTTAGACACTACGTCCCCCAGGAATCCAACTTGTTCAAGCCAAAATTCACACTTGCTGTACTTGGCAAACAACTGTTGATCTCTCAACCTCTGTAACACCATTCTCAAGTGTTGAGTGTGCTCCTCCTCGGTCTTGGAGTAGATCAAGATATCGTCAATAAAAAAAATTACCCATTTGTCGAGCACATCCTGAAATACTCGATTCATTAGATCCATAAATGCTGCCGGTGCATTGGTTAACCCAAAGGACAACACCAGGAACTCATAATGACCGTATCGAGTCCTAAATGCTGTTTTGGGTATATCACTACTCTTTATCTTGAGATGATAATAGCCGGACCAAAGGTCTATCTTCGAAAATACCCTGGCTCCTTGCAACTGATCAAATAAATCATCAATGCGTGGGAATGGATACCGGTTCTTAATGGTTAGCTTATTCAACTCCCGGTAATCTATGCACATACGCAAACTACCATCCTTCTTCTTGACAAACAACACCGGGGCACCCCAAGGTGAAACACTTGGGCGAATAAACCCCTTTTCCAATAGTTCCTGCAACTGCATCTGCAACTCCTTCAATTCAGCTGGTGCCATCCTATATGGAGCCTTAGATACTGGAGCTGCTCCAGGAGTCAAGTCTATGGCAAACTCCAACTCTCTATCGGGGGGTAAATGCATCAGATCATCTGGGAAAACATCGGGAAACTCCTTAACCACCTTTACTTCTTCTAGAGGTGTAACTCTCGCATCAACATCGAGTACCGAGGCTATGAAACCCTGACATCCACTTTCTAGCAACTTTACCGCTTGGAGAGCGGAGACAAGGACCTTCCTCACCCTTTTCATTGTATCTGCTCGGTACACCCACTCTTTCCCTTCGACATCTGTCACCTTAATCAGCCTTTCCGCACAGATCACATTAGCTCGATGAGCCGACAACCAATCCATACCCAATATAACATCAAAATTCTGCATATTGAACTTAATGAGTTGTGCATCAAAGTTCTTCCCACTAATCTCCACCGGGCACGGCCCATACACTTCCTTCAACTGTGCAATTTTACCAGTAGGCATACTAACAATCATTCCATGGTCTAGGATCCTGGGTGACATCCCAAGCTTCCCTACAAACCTCTTAGATGCGAATGAATGAGTAGCTCCTGAATCAAATAAAACATAGGCTGGTATGCCCAATATGGGTAGAATACCTAGTATAACAATGTATATAATTTCAGCAGGTCATCAATATTAATCATAATGAACTTCTTAATTTAAAATGTCCCTGCTACAACTTCTGTACTAGCCTCAGCTTCCTCAGCTGATAGGGCATACATCCTTCCCTGCGGTTGACTGCCTCGAGGTAAGGGAGGTCGGTACGCAGAGGGCTGACTGGAGGGCAAGGCGGGTCGGGCCCGACAGTCTTTCGCATAATGCCCATAGGAATGGCAGTTGAAACAACGAATCTGAGACGTCGAAACTGGAGCGGGGCCCCTCTGCACTTGACCCGATGCAGATGAAGGTCGAGGTGGCCTTGGAGCTGTAGGAGCCACACTAGTGTTCGGGCGAAAAGAGTAGAACCCGAACCACCAACTGGCCTAGGAGGGTAGCCAGATGGCCTATAGGGCTGCCTATACATAGGCCCAGAACTGTATGATCCACGGTATGCTTTGGAGGAATTTCCCGCATCCGGGAATGGATTTGTTCTCTTCCACAGTCCAGGAGTGAGGGACTGTTCACCCTTCTGCTTATCTTCCATGATCTTGGCCTTCTGTACAATCTAGCCATAATCGGTCAAATCCAAGACTTCAAGCACAGACCCAATAGACGCTTTTAGGCCCTTTAGGAACCTGCTGCCTTCTCTTCAGCTGTTCGCATATGCCTTGGGGCGAAATGGAACAAACTTTCGAATTGTTGCTGATATTCAAGGACAGTCTTACCTCCTTGAGTTAAGGCCATGAACTCAGTCTCCTTCCGATCTCTGAAACTGCGCGGATAATGGTTATCCAAGAACAACTCCTTAAACTGCTCCCAAGTAGGTTCTGGATGAGCAGCCATCAATATAGGCTTGGAAGCTTGCCACCAAGAATTTGCCTCTTTCTTGAGTTACAACCCAGCACAAATAAGCTTCTGGGCATCCGTGCACTCAAGCACCTCAAATATCTTCTCCAATTCTTGGATCCATTGATCCGGTTCCAGAGGATCACTCCCCACCTTAGAGAATACCGGTGGTAAGTTCCTCTTGAACGACTCCACCACCCTTGACGTATTACTCGTAGCCGGGAAGTTAGGAGCATAGACAGGATAGTAGGAGTATGGAGGAGGCATCCCATGCTGAGGAATACCGAATGGTGGGATTGGAGGTGTACCCACTTGTGATCCCGTTCCCGACCCTACAGGTGGGTCCTGCGGAGTGAGTACCCGGGGAGGTTGACCCGGTTGAGAAAAATCCAACTGTTGCTGGATGGCAGTCATAAATGCTTGCTGTTGCTGAAGCATTTGTTGCTTGAAAGCTTGTTGGGACTGCTGAATTATTGTGGCAACATCTCCCAGTGTAATGACCGGTGGAGGGTCCGGGAGTGCAGTCATAGGTGGGTCCCCATGTGCCCCACCCTGACCAAGGGTCTCTGCAGGTAGTGGAGGTGAGGTATGCCCCACAGAACGGGACCCCCTGGGATTTTGTGGTCGACCGACCCGACGAGGACCCCGCGAGGTACCTCCAGCATTACTACCGGATCTAGTACGTACCATCGTATCCCTGTACCTGGAACACATCACACACCATATTGGTTAAACACCATAGACTGATTTAGGCACACAATCATATGCCATTACATGAGGTGTTGTAGTGTATGATAGCCTGTAAGTAATCACAGCTCAATTCCAAGATACAGGCAAAGTCCACAACAGACATGCTAATGATCCCACTTGACCATAGCATATTAATCATAGGAATAATATCCACAATAAACCAATGAAATCATAATAGGAGAAGAGAAGGGAAAAGAAAAGAAGAAAATTTTTCAAAATTTCCCAACTGTCAAACCAGTGGGATGAACCGGCGGGTAGGGACCCGGTCAGACCCGCCGGTCCCACCACCCCAAACCGGCGGATGGCACCGGCGGGTAGGGACCCGCCGGTATACCCACGGTCCTGCCCGTGAAAAAACACGAACAGGGCCAGAAAGACCCTGTTCTGTCTGTCACTCTCACAAACTCCTCTCTTTCTTCCTTTTCCTCTTGGACGATCTTGGAGTCTACTCGGCGCTCCTACTCGCGAGTCCACTCACCCACACGGCGCTTTAGAGAAGAGTCAACTCACCCTCATCCAAGTAAGTTCCTCTTCTTCCTTTTTCAGAATTTCAATTTGGATAAAATGCATGAATAGGTTTACTTTCTAGACTTCCTTTCCATATTTTTCACCATAGAATAGTATTCCATGTGATTATGATGATTCTACTATGCCATTTGTAGTGTATAGGAATTATCTCTCTCATTTGAAGAAAACCCCAATTGGTGCCCTAGGTTCCCAAATTTGGGGTTTCTTCAATCCTCACTCTTTTGCTCCAATTGACGACTCCTTTGTAATGCATTCCACTTGATTTACGCTAGATATAATTTAGATTTCATGAATCATCCATTATGCTTGAAATCCCCATGTAATTCCATGAAAACCCCTATTTTGTATTGGTTTCCTAAATTTTCATCCCATACTTGCATTCTTCGAATTCCATAACCTATTTGGGTACGTTCTTGCAATTTCAACATCCCATTACTACGGCATTTCGCTCTAGACCTAGTTTCAAACTATTCTCCACTATGAACGAATTGCACAATCGACCGAACCCCTCATCTTATTTATGCTCATTCCTTTTGCTGTCATCCTACTGTTTTGGCATGTTTCTATGCGTTGTCAACTACCATGCATCATATCATAAGTTTCCCATCGTTCTCAGATTGTCGCCGTTCCCGTTTTGCATAAATTGGATTTTGGATTTCCCTTTTTAATGCTGCTGTCTTTTATTCCTGTACTAACCCAACTTCCTTTTCTTATTGCCAGGATGTCGTCACGCACCGGCAAAGGACCATCTTCCTCTGGCGTTCGACGCAAGACCACCGCTTCTAAGCGGAAAAGTGCGGAGACCAGCACTTCAGCTCCTCGCGCAGGGAGACCTGCACCTGCCCAGTCTGACCCTTCAGACTATGATGAGGAGCACTTCACTAGTGCAGAGGCCGCAGCCAACTGGCCCAACTTCCTGAAGGGGTCGGTGTTGATGGAAAAGACCGTGGTAGTCGAGGACTTCCACAAGGCCAGGCTTCAGGAGAGGTTCTCAGCATTGGGCTGGGACTCTATTCTTCAGGTAGACCGACCGTGCTACGAGCAGCTCGTCCGTCGGTTCTATTGCAACCTAGAGGTATCGTACCAGTACGGGGAATTCACCATCAGCAGCCTGGTGAAGGGAGTGGATATCCAGCTGACGGTAGGCACCTTGGCCAGTATCCTGGGCATATCGGCGGTGGGACACCGATACTACAGTCCCCCAGGAGTAGGCCTCAAGGACCGTTCATGAGCATGGAGACACCGGACTTCATCTACGAGACCATCTGCGGCAGCAGCAGTCGCCCGGAGTCCGAGACATCCTTCTACCCTGAGGTCCGTCTATTCGCCCGGTTGATCCAGTTCAACCTGCTCCCCAGAGGAGGTCATCAGAACCAGGTAGGTTTCATGGCGGCTTTCATAGCATTTTGTATTTTCACAGCCGCAGAGGGAGGCGGGAGCACTTGTGCCTTCCCTATATCATCCTCCGAGCGATGGAGCACCATGCTTCCCACCCAGAGGACGGAGGATTCCCCTACGGCAGGATCCTCACCAGGATCTTCGAGTTCTTCGGGGTGGATCTGAGCGGAGAGGAGGGGAAGACTCCGGCTGATAGGTTCGATCGGAGCAACCTCTTGAAGATGGGTCTCCATACCCTCATGGATTCACCTCCTAGATCGGGAGCTCAGAGAGGTAGGGGTAGGAGGGCTGCCCCTGTAGAGGATGTCCTCATGGAGGAGGAGTCCAGTGAGGAGGATGAGGACTACGTTCCTCAGGACGAGGAGGAGGATCTGATGGGTGTCAGCATCCCTGAGGAGGCGCCTCAGGAGTCGAGAGGTCCGGGCCCTAGTTCTTCCAGAGCTACAGCCCCACCACCTGAGAGTGGCGACTACGACTACGAGGGCAGGACAGCCTCCATGCGGGCCTTGCAGGATGGCCAGGTCCAGATACTGAGGCGGCTGGACGAGATTGCCTCCAGGCAGACCACCTTGGAGGATTCCTTCCGTAGGCTAGGTCAGGACTTGGACACCACGGCCAACGCTATCTCAACAGACTATGGCCGGCTACGGAGGGAGGTACAGATGGTGAACGCGAGGTTCGATTATTACGATCACCGCCTCGACGTCAACTCCAGGCCTCCGGCGAACTTGGTGATCATCGACGACGATGACGACGACCAGTGAGGGCTTGGCTCGCCCACCCAGCTATTTATCCATTTTGCTCTTTTTGTAGACATTGTACCTTTCTTTATTCTCACTCCTTGTAATTGCAATGTAACTTGATTTCATTTATGGAATGAAATATCTTTGGATAATGGATTGTTGTGGTGTTTTCATATGTGGAGTACCTGTGTGGTTTTGTGGTGATGTGATTTTTCTATCTGTGCCCTTGGTTATATTATTATCTGTTGTTTATCAGGTTTTGTGTAAAATTTTTGGAAATCCCATTTTACGCCGTTATGCTGCCGAAATTTCGTCAAAATAGCACTCTATAGGTTACAGCACCACCTAATACCTTTTATCTACACTCACGCATGCCATGAATGCAACTTATAATATAACTCCACTTTTATACTTTCTTTCTTTGACTTTTAAATCTTCAAAGCTTTTATATTAGCCCAACCCCATTTTCCTATTATAGAGTCTACGGGATTCTAATGGTATGCTGTGAGTGAAGCAGAGCATCACGCTCTGATACCACCGTTTGTCACACCCCGTTCACACTGAACCGGAGCGGCGACCGAGTTAACACCGGTTAACCCAAACCTGCCAGGATCATCAGATACTGTATTCCACCACAGCATACACACACTAACATAAATTCATCAGATCAGCGGAAGACTAAGTTTTACCTGTAAATAATTCCCATATACTTGATACCCAAATGGTGATACAATAATTATATACATTTGGGCCCGTAGGCATGATATATACACAAAAGAATGAAGTTCAAATATCAAATATATATAGAAATCATCAAATCATCAGAGTACACAGCTCGGCTCGGTATCAAGGCTGGAGCTCAGCTCGGCCTCAGAACCGCTGTCCCGCAGCACAGCTCTCACACGCGCAGTCTACGCCGTGCTCAAACTCCTCAGGGGTCCACCAGTCCTCCTCAGGAAACTCGACTGTGGGACCCACCCCATGCTCCTCAGATGCATGACCTGCAAAATCATCTAAAAAGGGGTGCACACGTGGAATGAGCTCACTAGCTCAATAAGTAGAGAGGTGGACCACACACAACAGTCCACACATCATCATATGCACTACATGCCATGCAAGTCATTTTAAATCACATACACCTAATCAACATTACTAAGTCTTTGGTTTTAGTGCTACTACAACCACAGTGCGCGTATACTCCGGGTACGAGCCGCGAACTCCCTCCCGCGATACGCCCATAGGGCAGTTGGAGAAGGCCCACCGTGAGTACTCGGAAAAATAAAGACAATGCCGTCCACCGGCTCTCAACAGAAATGTAAATAAATTAAATGACAGTGCTGACTCCAGCAATTTAAAAGCAGTACGATTGGCCCTCTTGAAATACCACCGGGGTTGCCGGCTGTCCTACACGACTCGTCGGGCGTAATGCCTAACCGCCACAGTGTCCGACAACCGCGACCCCTGCTTCCCCCCAAGTGGCAACCCAACACCTTAACCCCTGTTGAGAAGGGTCGTAGCACGGGATGGTGAAAATCCTAATACCGCATGCTCCTATATGTAGTACGACTGCATAGTGCCTCCGTGTCCCATACCACGGGCCACCAATGTATTCGTTTCCAAGCCGACCACGGCATCTAGGCTATCAATGCATTATGCAACATGATGTCCACATTCAACATATAACATCTCATTCAATTTGCATTTGAAAAGTAAACATAGCATAAATGCGCATCAATGTGTGAAATGACTATTCTATACAGCATATTCATGATGACATGACTATATGAATGCCAAACAAATGCCTTGAAACAAGGCCAAACGTCCACTCTCCACTTGTAGCGTACAAGGAGTCCCGCTCGGTACGGGTGAGATCCGGAGCGAATCGGGTAGACTTTGGTGAACCTAACAAAATTGAGAGGGGTTAGTACTTCACCATTTTAGAATCAAAATTAATGAAATCCGATGTCAAAATCGTGTTTAGAACGTCGAAAGAAGGTCACACGTCCGATTTGGGCTCGATCGGACCTACGGATCACCTTCGGGGCCACTCAGGTGGGTCAGACAGGTGGGCTGTCTACCCACCGGTCCTACCCGCCGGTTTGGACCGGCGGGTATGGACCCGCCGGTAGGACCCGCCGGTCCTACCCGCCGGTTTGGCCAGGGACCCCCTGCCTCTCAGGTGGGTGCTCTCAGGCGGGTAGGGACCCGCCGGTTGTACCCGCCGGTTTTGGCGGAAAAACCCCAGTTTCTTCTCAACTTCCTCCATTCCTTGGGGACCCAAATAGGGCTTTTCTCAACCCATTCTTCACACCTTTAAAGTCCTATAGGATGGTTCTAGCTTAGATCTAAGTTAGATTCAAGTGAGGGGAACCATCTTACCTTCTTTGCTCAAGAATGACTTCAAACCCTCCAAATCACTTCCAACTCACAATACTCCTTCTACCTTGTCAATATCTCTTCAAATCCTTCAAGATCAACACATAAATCATCTATTAAACCTTAGATTCATCATTTCAAAGGGTGTTTACAAGATCTTAAGAACCCATACTCGAATCAAGGGTTTAAAGCTTGGGTATGGCGAATGTTTATAAAACCCAACTTTTCTTACCTCCAACTGTAGATCTCGAGTTGAAGATTACTCTCCCGGCACCGGAATGGCAAGATCTAGCTTCGGCGCCACGAAATCCTTCCTTTCTTCCTCTTCCTTCTTCTTCCCTTTCTTTTCTCTCTCCTCTTTACTTTTCTCACCAAACGTACGAGGGTAATAAATGGAAAGAAAGAAATCATAAAGCCTTATATACTATTCCTAATTAAGTGAATAGTGTTGGATGGGTCACTCAGGTGGGTGGGTGTACCCACCTGACATACCCATCCGAGAGTCAAAACTTGGGAGTTTGACCGGCTCGGACCTCGGCTCAAACCCCACCCCAGGCATACATTGTAGCATACGTATATATCTTTAAAATACAGATATAATACCTGTTTTATCCGTACATAGCCTTATGGTAGGTGCACGTACACGGTTTGGGCACTCCCGTCTCTTCTGGCACTGGCTCAGACTTGTCGGGCCAGCCGGTGTTTAAGGTCACCCGTGCCATCATAGCCCATAAGGAACACGCTCTAACATCCTCTGGCTCGGTTCCTGCATGGTTAAACCAGTTCAACCACGAAATCAGACCGGGTTTAAGAAGCGGGATATTACAGTTCGCCTATTTCATCCCAATATAGGGGCATTCTGCACTTTCTGCCATACAATGCCTCATATGGAGCCATCCCAATGGTGGTTTGATAGGTATTATTATAAGAAATTCCACAAAAGGTATGTATTCTTCCCAACTACCACACATCTCTATTGCACAGGCCCTGAGCATATCTTCTAGTATTTATATATTTCACTCTGACTGTCCAATAGTTTGTGGATGGAAAGCAGTACTCAAGTTTGCCTGTGTCCCTAAGGCTTGCTGGAGACTCTTCTAGAATATTATGTGAATCTCAGGTCTCTATCTGACACAATGCTTACCGGTACTCCAAGTAAACGGACTATGTTATTCATATAAAGTTGGGGTAACTTATCCATTGAGTAATTGGTCCTGATCGGGATAAAATGAGCAGTCTTGGTAAGCCTGTCGACTACCACCCAAATTGTATCCATTCCCTTGGGTGTACAAGGGAGTCCTATGACAAAATCCATAATGATCCTATCCCACTTCCACTCCGGTATGAGGAGTGGTTGTAGAGTACTATATGGTCGATGCCTTTCTGCCTTAACCTTCTGACACTCGAGACATTTTGCTACATACAAGGCAATAGTGGTCTTCATTGCTGGCCACCAATAGGTTTGTTTAAGATCTTTATACATCTATGTACTTCCAGGATGAAGTGAGTATTCAGAACTATGAGCTTCCTTCACAATCATATCTTGTACCTCCATGCCATCGGGCACACACAACCGGTCCTGAAAGAGTAATGCTCCATCATTGGCTATTGTTAAGTCAGGATCGTTCATTGTTTGCTCTTGAATTTATAGCATGATCCTTTGCAGCTTAGGATCCAATGATCAATTCACTATCACCTCTTGTTTGACGGATGGATGTACCTACAGAGCTGATTTTAGGATATAGTCAACAGCTTAACATCATCTGGTTGATGCTCAAGCCCCAATGTTGCTCCCTCATATAGAAGAATTTCATCCATCAATATCGCCTCTTGTATCAATTGTGGACTAACAGCTAAGTACGAAAGTGAAACTGTATGAACCTTCCAACTTAGAGCGTCAGCCACCACATTAGCTTTGCCTAAGTGATACTGAATGTCACAATCATAGTCCTTCATAAGCTTAAGCCATGTTCTCTATCTCATATTCATATCTCTTTGAGTGAAGAAGTACTTAAGGCTTTTGTGATCACTATATATCTCGCACTTCTCCCCATACAGATAATGATGCCAAATCTTCAAAGCGAAGATGATTGGCACCAATTCTAAATCATAAGTGGGGTAGTTCTTCTCATACTCCTTGCATTTCCTAGATGCATATGCTACCGCCTTACCATGTTGTATGAGAACACATCCCAACCCTATCTTGGATGCATCAGTATAGACTGTCATCCCACCCGTACCATTTGGAATGGTCAATACAGGAGCTAATACTAACCGCTTTTTTAACTCTTGGAACCTGTTTTCACATTCTTCTCACCATTCAAACTTTACACCTTTCCTAGTCAACTTAGTCATCATGCCAAAATTCGAGAAAATTTTTCAATAAACCGTCAGTAATAGCTTGCTAAACCCAAGAAGCTTATGATCTCTATTACATTCTTGGGTGCCTCCCACTCTACTATAGATTTTACTTTGTTTGAGTCCACTTCAATCCCATTCTCAGACACCACGTGTCCTAGGAATCCTACTTCCTTGAGCCAAAATTTGCATTTACTTAATTTGGCATATAACTGTTATTCTCTTAATCTTTGTAACACCATCCTCAAGTGTTTTGCATGTTCTTCTTTCAACTTCGAGTAAATCAAGATGTCATCAATGGAAACGATGATCCACTTATCGAGCACATCATCGAATACTCAATTCATAAATCTATAAAAGTAACTGATGCATTGGTTAGCCTGAAAGACAGTACTAGGAATTCATAATGACTATATCGGGTTCTAAAAATTATCTTTGGTATGTCACTGCTCTTAATCTTGAGCTTGTAGTAACCCAATCTAAGATCAGTCTTTGAAAACACTTTAGCGCCTTGCAGTTAGTCAAATAGATCATCGATGCGAGGTAATGGATACCAGTTCTTAATGGTCAACTTGTTCAGTTTCCAATAATCGATGCACATATGCAGACTACCATCTTTCTTCTTGAAAAATAAGACCGGTGCACCCCAAGGTGAGACACCTGGGCTTATAAACCCCTTTTTCAATAAATCTTGCAACTGTATCTGTAGCTCTTTTGATTCGGCTAGTGCCATTCTATATGGAACCTTAGACACTGAGGCAGCTATAAGAATTAGATCAATAGCAAAATCTAGCTCTCTATCAGGAAGTAGCTAGGTTAAATCATCTAGGAAGACACCAAGGAATTCCTTGACTGCCTTTAATTCCTCCAGTGGTGTAACCTTTGCATCCACATCTAGTACTGATGCAAGGTAGCGCTGACTCCATCTTTTAATAACTTCACCGCCTGCAATGCAGAGATGATGGTCTTTCTAGGTCACCTTTACCTTTCAGCTTGATACACAAGCTCTACTCCTTCGTCATCCTTCATCTTAACTTGTTTCTTAGCACACATCACATTTGCTTATTGAACTGACAACCAATCCATACCTAGAATGATATCAAAATTCTGTATATGAATTTGATAAGATGGGTATCCAGTTTCTTCCCATTAACCTCAATTGAACATGGCTCACACACTTTTCTCAACCATTCTACCGTGCCTGTAGGAGTGTTAACCACTAACTTGCATTCTAAGGTCATAGATGGCACATCAAGCTTCTTATCAAATCTCTTAGACACAAATGAATATGAAGATCCAGAATCGAATAAGACATATACAGGTGTACCTGATACAAAAAAGACACCTAGCATTGCATTGCATATAAGTATAACAGATTAGTCAAATTTTGATCACAAGGTCTTTTAATTAAAGTGTACTTGCTACTACTTATTCTTCAACTGTTAGGGCATACATCCTTTCCTGAGGTTGGTTTTCCTACGTCAATGCAGGTCTCTAGACAAGGGGGCCGAATAGGCGATGCCACTACTGGATACCAGCAATCTTTGGTGAAGTGCCCATACGAATGACAATTATAACATCGGTTTGGAAATGTCTGAACTAGAGTGGGAGCTCTCTGTACTAATCCTAGTGCAATAGGAGGATGAGGGGTTCTCGGAGCCGTAGGCACCACACCAGTGTTCGAATAGAATAATGTAGCATCCGACCAATTAGTCAGTCGGGGAGGATAACCTAAAGGCCTATAGGACTGTCTATAGGTGAGAACATATGAGTATGACCCACGAAAGCTCTTACTCGGGCCACCCCAATCAGCATATGGATTTGCCTCTTCCACAATCCTGGTGTAAGGGATAGCTCTCCTTTTTGCTTATCTTCCATTGTTTTGGCTTTTTGCACAATCTGTGCATATTCAGTTATGTCCAACACCTCCAGCACTATACCAATAGATGTCTTCAGCCCCTTCAGAAAATTCTGGGGTTTTTCCTCAGCCATCCTCATATGGCAAGGAGAAAAACAGAATAAACTTTCAAACTTTTGGTGATACTCCAGAATAGTTTTGCTTCCCTGAGTTAATGCCATAAATTCTGCCTCTTTGCGGTCTCTAAAGCTCTTTGGATAGTTATTTGATAAAAACAATTCTTTGAATTGTTCCCAAGTAGGCTCAAGGTGAGTTGCCATCAATATAGGCTTGGAAGCTTTCCACCAAGAATCAGCTTCATTCCTAAGTTGCAACCCAACACATATAAGCTTCTGTGCCTCTGTGCATTCTACAATATCAAACACTTTCCCTAGCTCTTGGATCCACCGATCTGGATCCAATGGGTCATTACCCACCTTGGTGAAGATGGGTGGTATATACTTCTTAAAAGACTCTACCACCTTTGCTGTAGTAGTGGCTGGTGGATGATAAGGTTGATAGTACGGATAGGGTGGAGGCATTATAAATGGAAGAGTGCCATACAGTGGAACCGAAGGGGTACTTCCTGGCTGATCTTGAGTTGTAACCCCGGGTAGTGTTCCCCCAAGTTGTGCTTCAACACCTGTCCCCACTGGAGGATCCTATGGAGTAACCCCACTAGGAGGCTGACCCTGTAGAGTAGGGTTTAAGTGTTGTTGTATAGTAGCCATGAAAGTTTGTTGCTGCTAAAGGGCCCCTTGTGACTGTTGTATAAGGGTCGCCACATCACCAGGAGTGATGACATGTGGGGGACCCAGGATTTCGTTCATGGCTGGGTTACCCTGAACTTCCTCTGGATCATGATCCACTTGTGGTGGTGGATGTGAGGATTGCCCCATAGGTCAAGGACCATGGAGAATGGGTAGTCGACCACGAGAGGTACCACGGGTATGACCACTGGATCTGGTGTGTACCATGGTGTTCTGTACTTGGATTATTCCAATGTAAGCATTGATTGAGTACCACGACATTTATAGATATATTCACAATCAAATGCATCTTATATCATAGGCTACATTGATACACCACACCACTTAACCCAACGTACCCGCAATTATTTATTCAATACATAGTTAGGTTTCACAACGATGCTTAACTACACGGCAAAACACCCCTACTGGTGTTTAGTTGGGGCCCGCTATGCATGGGATACTAAAAATTCCAAACACATACCATTCTAGGCCTTGAAAACCAAACCGATGGACAAGACCGGCGAGAAAAGCCAGGCAAGGGCCCACTGGTCGGTGGCCCGTCGGTCTCGTCTGAGACTATTTAAGAAGGGGGTTTTAGAACCCCATTTTCCCACTTTCTCTTCTTCTTCTTTCCAAACTCAACTAGGGCGATTTGAGGGTCCGGTCCAATGCCTCAACTCACCATTCTACTCAACGACTCGCCATTTCAACTCCATTTCATCTCCTCAAATTCATAAGTAAGTTTGCTTTCTCCCTTTTCTCTTTGAGAAGGATGTTTTCGGAGTTCTCTCATGGTAGAATCTTAAAATCTCTTCTTTTGTCTCATTTTCTTCCATAGAAAGTTTGTTTCTTGACAATGTTGTAGTTCATTTATGATTTCCATTGCTTATTGGTCGTGCTTGACCGATTATAGATAGAAATCTCAACCTTTTGCCCTAATTTCTCTGTTTTAGGGTTTTATTCTCATTTTCTCTTATTTGTTTCAAATTGATGATTCAATTATTGTTCTTCACTCTCATTGCACATACCCATTAGTAGAGTAGTCATTTCCATTTGTGTGTGCATAGATTTCCCTTCATTTTATATACATACCCCCCCTTTTATGATCAATTCTTGAGAAATTTTGGGGGTTTTCTTCCATTTATTCACTTTTCTCTTATGAATGAAAGTATCATTTTGTCTATCCTCTATCAACGGCTTATAAAATAGTTTGGATAATTTCATTGTGGGGATACATGAACTTTCCCTTAAAATTGTCTCCACTTTTACTCATGCATAATCTCCATTGTCTTCAATCAAATGTTTAGGGATTTCCATCCCTTTTCTTTGATTCAATTGTAACCATTTCCATCATTGTACTTATCACTTCCCTTTAATTTACATTTGGATATTAAGTAGGTTCTCACACTCATCCACTTCCTTATCACAAAATTTTCAATTCCTTCCAAGTTCATTCCTTTAATATCATTGCATTTTGGTATTTATCCCTGCACTTTGGGGTTTTATTATCCATGTCATTTCTCATAGGGTTCATCTCATCACCCTCTTTTTAAAATACTGCATATCACATTCTTTTCATCGTCCCTATTCATTATACTTACTCATCTCTTTGGTATTTTCAGGATATCTTATAGGAAGGGTAAGGAGACTGCCTCCTCCTCCAAAAGGAGGAAGACTACCACCTCCCGGGGAAGGAATGCTACCCCCGGTTCCTCTTCTTCATGGGCCCAACCCGTTAGGAACCCCTCTTTCCACCCTAAGAACTATGATGAGAGTTTATTCCACAACACTGAGGCTGTCATTACCTGGTCCACCTTCTCTACAAGGTCGGTTATGATAGAGAAGACTGTTGTGACCGACGACTTCAATGCCTATTAGATGTTGGAGAGATTCATGGCCTTGGGTTGGGAACCCATGCTCTACCCCGACAGCCCATGCCACGAGCACCTTGTCCGGCACTTCTACTGTAATTTAGAGGTCTCTTTTAGGAATGAGGAGTACTCTCTCACCAGCCTGGTGAAGGAGGTAGACATTGTTCTGATAGTGGATTTCTTGGCGGCAATTCTGGGTATTTCGACTGAGGGTGCCCATTTCTACAATCCTCTGAGAATCAAGGTTGTGGGTCCTGATTTGAGCATTAAGATGCAAGAGCCTCTTTATAACTATTTGTGGCAACAAGGAGCGTCCATTGTCTGAGACAACTTATAATGCAGACGCCTGAGTATTTGCACACATGGCCCAGTTTAACCTGCTCCCCAGAGCGGGTCACATAAACCAGGTGAGCTTTATGACAGCTTATATTGCCTAATGCATTTTTGTGGCCTTGAAAGAGGGTGTTTCCCATCTTTGCCTTTCCTATGTTATGATGAAAATGATGGAATACCATACCGCTCATCCTAATGACTCCGGGTTCCCTTATGGAAGATCACTCACCAAGGTCTTTGAGTATTTCCAAGTGGATTTGACAAGTGAGGAAGGGAAATACCCAGGGGACAAGTACAATAAAGAGAACTTGAAGAGGATGGGGTTGCCAGTGCCAATGGAGGCACCACAGGAGGCTGATGAGCATTGGCCAGAAGATATGGAGGCCGAGTATGTGAGCAAGGAGGATGAGGATTATTTCCCTCATCTAGACGAGGAGGAGATTGATGAGGATAAGATCCTCGAGGAGGAGCCCTTAGAGTCTAGGGTTGTGGATCCACAGTTTGGAGCTCCACCACCTGTAGGTGGGGCTTTTGACTTTCAAAGGTTGATGGATAGTATTGGTGCCTCGAAGGAAGTGCAAGATCAGATTTCTGAGCAAGTAGAGGAGAGTTCACCCGGTAAACTGGGGAGAATGGAGACTGATTTCCAGACCCTCACAGAAGACTTGGATAAAGTTTTCAAGGGTGTCACCCCTGACGTCCATTGCATGCAAAGGGAGGTGGTCTTGATAAACAACTGATTAGACTTTTTCAACTACCAATTCCATTGCAAGTCACAGCCTAAGTGAGGAGGTTCGTCCACTGCACCCCAGGATGATCAATGAAGCAACAACTCCCTCCACATTCCTTCTTTCCTATCTTTCATTCTACTTGATGGTGATGATTATGATGCTATGATGGTTATACATTTTGATATACTTTACTATAGTTTGGAACTTGGATAGTATTCTATGGATGTTTATGGCTTTTAGGTTGTTTAATTGTTTTAACTTATTTTGTTGTGGTTTGATGGTGCAATGGTCGTCACCCTAGCTTGTAATTATGTTAATGTATGTGATTTATTAGGTGCACTTTGTAAAATTTTTGAAAATTCAATATAGTGTCATTACGCTACCAAAATTTTCATTAAATTTTGACTTAATGGTTTATGGAATAAACCTATTGGTCCTTTGTTAATCTATTTAAATTCTACTCCCATGTATGTCATGGAATGCAAGTATTTAGACTTTTTCATCATATTACAGATTTTATTTCTTTAAGACTTTTATGTTTACCTAACCCCGGGGTCCTATTATAAGACTCTATGGGATCTATCTTGTATGCTATGTGTGGGTAGAACAGCGCACTCTAATACCACCGATTGTCACACCCACCCCATTCTCACACAGAACCGGACAGGTGACCGTGTTAATACATGTTAACTCAAAACTTGTTAGGATCATCTGATACAGTAACTACAGCACAACATATCCAAAACTTGTCAGGATCATCTGATATAGTAACCATAGCACAGCATACACACACTTTAAACAAAGAAGATTATGTATTTCATCGAAAGTCTTACATGTACATACCTGTAAATACTTCAATACTCTTGATACTCAAATTGTATTACATAATACGTTTATATGTGGGCCCGTAGGCGTAATATATATACAAGAAATACAATTTAAACATCCAGAGCATAAAAGGGGTAACATCATATAAAAATAAAAAAGAATCATGTGTAGGTATCAGTGTTGCTGTCCCGCAACACAACAATGAACATGAGCTCACTAGCCCAGTAAGTGAAAAGAAGACCAAACAAGTTTGCGCAATACAAATGAACTTATATGTGCGCAGTTAATTTTATTATCATAGTCCACCTAGACAACAATTCTAAGTCATAGGTCATGTGCTACTCACAACTACAGTGCGCGTATGCTCTGGGTACGAGCCATGAACTCCATCCCGCGATACGCCCATAGGGTTTTCGGAGAAGGCCAGCTATTGGTACCGAAAAAGTAAATTTCTATTCCTCAACGACATTAAACTAAATTGTTGTTTCTCAGCGACCTTAAAATAAATTGTTGTTTCTCAGTGACATTAAAGTAAAATGGACATTGCCTTGCATTAAATTAAAAGCAGTACGACTGGCCCTCTTGTTATATTACTAAAGTTGCCGATAGTCCTAATGATCAGCCAGACGTACTTCTAACTGTCACCGTTGGTACATAACCTCGGGCTTCCCCCCAATGATATATCCAATACCTAAACCCCTGCTAGGAAGGGTCGTAGCATAGGGATATGTCATTCCTAATCGCATGCTCCTATGTGAGATAGTACGATTGCATAGTACCACCGCTTCCCATTCCACGGGCCACCAATTCATTCTTGTCCAAACCGACTGCGACATCTAGTCTAGCAAAGCATCATATTCAATAGTTTAAAGTCATCTATCTCATATCACCAAGCAAGAATAGACATTTAACAATTAAAGATATCAGTATGTCAAATCATAATTGAATTTCATAATGCATACGTCAATGCATGCAATGGCACTCGTGGATGACTAGTCTACACAATAATGATATGATGACATGGCTAGTCTACAGTCAAAATGACATGATGCAAAGTCCTCTTCCCACTTACCAAGTTGTATACAAAGATCACCCTTGGTACGAGGAAGATCCTTGCCACCATGCTCCATAAGGTACTCGACTTGGTTCATTCGGGTTTAGGTCCTATAAGACCAAACCGAACCAACCAGACAATTATACCGGGTTTAGAAAGTAGGGTATCATAATTGAAGTGCACCTTAACCGATTTGAGAGTTGTTTTATCTTTGAGGTGAGAACGTACAATTAAACCAATTGCATACATATACAGGGCATTCAAATACTTTAAGGAGAGTATATAATTATACGACTCAACTCTACATAAGTTGGAGGATTTTTGCTATCATTTCAGAGGATCGATTATAACAAGTAGGTTAACATTCTACTTAGAATTATATATTGTAGTATATAATTGTTATTTTCGAAGTCTTATACCTGTTGTCTGAACTCTATTTCTTACAGTTTTCCTTCAAAGAAAAATAGTTTAATCTAGGAGCTTAATAAATTGATAATGGTAGCTTGCAAATATTGGCTTTCTAATCGACTTAAACAAGCAAACGTATTTGTGGCGGACTATGCTCAAGATTGAATGATAAATACCCCTTTGGGGAACTACTTAGCTAATTGCTCTCAATGATAAAAGGATTTTTGTTTGACGGTTCATATTATCTTAAGTTGAAGCATTTTTACTGCCTAGGCATCAATGAAAAGACTGTCTTGTAAGGGTGTCAATTTCCAACCTAAACTGATTGGATTGATCGAAATCTACTGGTGTAGTTGGAATCGAATTGAATCCTTATCGGTTTGTTTTATGAAACTAGATGGAAATGGGAACAAATCGAATTGACTGAAACCAAAACTGTTAGAAAAACTTATGGAATTGCTTTAAAAAAAAATTTGATACAAAATGAAAAAAGTCAATAAAAATTATTAGGAAGAAAGAATTCGGCCTGCTTGCGTGGCTCTATGCCCATACACATGGGGCGGCCTACCGAGGGCAGGGGTGTCTTTTCATAGCCCGCCCCATATGTCTAGGTGTGGAAAACACAAGCATACAAGGTTTTTTTTTTTTTTCCTCAAATTATTATGTTAATATTTTTCTATTGCATACATATGAAGAACCAAAATCGAATCAATAACAGCTCGATAAGAGCCCATTAAGTTAAATCAATATATGTTTAATCAGGCAAAAGACTTTTAACAAATTTAAGGCTGCGTTTGGTAACATTCTATTGGAAATTTTCTGGAGTTTTTTTGTTCTATTAGAACGAAAAAAG
>NC_056568.1:25459908-25519720 GCF_013358625.1 Macadamia integrifolia
AAAAAAAAAAGAACTATTTGGGGGATTTTAGGGAAATTGTTCCTGATAAACTTGTCTTTCGCCCTAACTCTTCATTTTTCACAATTTCGCACATAGAGAGAAGAGAAGACCTACATTTTGAAACCGTTCCAGAAACAAATTCACCAAACACCATTTTTTTGTTTAAAAACGGCGTTTTGACACAAAAAAACTGAAATTTTGGTTTTTGACACAAAACATCGTTTCTAGAACAGAAACGTTATCAAACGTAGCCTAATTGAGTGGTCTTACGTCCCTTTCCCACTTTGTATTTAGGGGGTGGCGGTGTCCCCATTTTGTTTTTGGTCCCTCATCCACCTTCTTAGGCGTGTCTGAGAGTGGATGATAGTGGCTGCCTTTTATTTGTAAATTCCTTTGAAATCGACTGAAATCAACTTTTAGCCTAACTGCTTGATTTCCATTGATCCATTGGTTTGATGTTAGGCTTTATTCCGAATAAAGGGGCTTCCATCATCTAACTTTTTCTTTTTTTTTCTGTGGCTGTGCATAGGGCCATTAATATCCTCTTTAGGTCACAATTGTAGTTTGATTTAAAACACGTTTCTCCTGCATACCCACAAATAAAACCAAGTCACATCCCTTCTTCTTCTTCCAAAGGGACTAAACAGGAAGAGAAAGGAAGAAATATAGACTCCACTTATCTTGCCTGATTATAAATCATCCACACCAATCCCTTCTCTTACACAAAAAAAGAAAACTGTGGAACAACAGCAACCATGAATAAATTTGATACTTAACCCAGAATTGGGCTGGGCTCAAGTTGGGCCTAAAGCCTTAAATTCTTTGAAAATATACTATTGACCTTTGTCCAAGAAGAAGAAAAAGAAAAAAAAAATCTGATTTAAGGGGAAACGTTCTCTGTGGAATGTGGCTCTTGTGCGTGCACAAGGGCCAAGGAGTTAAATCCTTTGTGGCATAGCAGGGTTTCTGGCACACATCCAACGTCCAAGAATGTCTTGGGCTGCATGCGACTGCCCTAGACTCTATGTCTGAACATTTTTGACAGTTGGATGTGCGCCAGACGCCCTCTTGCTCCACAGAAGAATTTAGTCCCAAGTGCCAATGGGAGGGTACAAGAAAACATCAACATAGGCGTCACTTTTTATTTTATATGAGGTGCGTCAGTTATTTTGCCTCTCCCCGCAATGTGTTTGGGCGTAGGTGCTACACTCCTCCCACAAAAACTATTTTCCCTTGATATAGGCCTCATGCGAAGAGTCACCTTGTTCTGATATTTGATTCTTTGTGATTGGAACAAGAAACTCAATGTTTCTGAACAACCAAACATGTGATTCGAAGCCCATCTACAAACAACAGGTAACATGAAGTAGGCCCATTGGGCTCAATGGTCAGGTCCAGCCCAGTCATTTTTATAGTGTATGGTATCGGATTGAATATCAGCTCCCTTCAAAACTGATACGATACAGATATGGTATTGCCACGTATTGATCGTATTGGATAATTTCTCTTTAAAAAATGGAGTTTCGACTGTTTTACCCCTTATCCATACTGTGTCACCGATAAAATATCGCCATGATATCAATATCGATGTCTATGATACCATTATGGATCACCCAATACGATACCGATACCGATACCTCAAATGCTCAAACCATGAGCCCAGTAGCCATTCGGTTTGTCATTTCAATCCCTGGAACTTTGAAACGATCAAATAAAAACGTGACTCATCATTGGCTCATCGTGATCCGTGACGTGTCAAATCGTGGCAACGATAACATTTAAACGCGGTTTCAATCCTGCCATCCTCCAAATAGTGGTGGGCCTGTGGCAGTGTATCTCTCTCTCTCTCTCCGCCAAAAATTCGAGGGAATCCTACCTCAGAATCACCAATTTCGTTCTCTTCCAGAGATTTTTCTCAGTGCCCACAATTTATCTTCTTGAGCTTTAGATTCTTCGTTGTTCGCTTTTAATCTCCCAAGGAAGGTGTTTATCAATGAAGTATGTAGTTGGAAGTTTCTTTGCGGAGAACCCTCTCTACTCACAACGAATTATAGCACATGGACAGAAAGGATGAACCCCACAAGGTGAATCAAACCCTCTCAGCGCTGAAAGATTTGGTTTTTTCTTAATTGCTTTCACTTGATTTGATCTTCACAACTTCCAGTGAAATCTCCCTGTTCCAGGTTTTTATTTATTTATTTATTTATTTATTTATTATTATTATTATTATTATTATTATTATTATTATTATTATTTTGGTTGGTGTGGTTGGTCTGGTTTTGTTCTCCTCGAGTTTTAGGGTTTTATTATTATTATTATTATTTATATTTTTTATTGTTTATGCTTTTCGTTCAATACTGTTTGTTCTCCTTGTGCTAATCACATTCGTACCTTTTGAAAGAGCGGTTTCATGAACAATGCTGTATTTTGTGATTGGGAAGCTTCTGAAGTCGGCATTTAATCGAAAGAGCTTTGACATATGGACTATGTAATTTGGTTATGGTTCGAACTTGATCTTACTAATGCTTCCTCTACCAGCTTAAGTCATTATTTGTTCTTGATGTTTTGCAATGTGAGTAGTTAAAGGCAGTTATTTCCTATGACTTAAGAGTAGCTTTGAAATTCTTCATATGCAAAGAAGCTTACATGATTGGGAGCTGGAGGAGAATTGTTTCAAATGGTGGCTAAACTTGTGGTAGAGGGACTGAGGGGAAAGAAGATTCTGAGATACGTGTGAGGGTTGGTTGTGATTATTTTCTGTTGAATCCTTTCATAGACCCATGCAGCACAGAAGACATTGGATGGGCACTCTCTGATGCTCTCTAAAAGATCCCTTCATGTTGATAACAACAAGGGATAAGCTTCTAAGTGGACCACCCAGTGAGCAGGGTTATGGTGATGTGTAGCAAATGTGTGTGCTAATCACCATATACTTGTACTGCTTTGTCAGTAGGCATATTTGGGAGGATACTTTTGAAGTCGAATGGATCATGCTCTCATCAGTAAAAGGAGACAAGGATTGGCACAGAAGATATTACCCCTTGCAATGAATGGAAATCCCACCCTCCTTTTTTTTGCTCTTGCGGGGTGGGAGGTTCGGAGGGGGGATGATACGATTCCTCTTGAAGAAGAAAGGCTGGACACCTCAACAGAAGATGTGGCAAAGTATCTAACGGCTTTGGGACCCACACGACATTCTTCAAGAGAGAAGAAACGTCCTTCAACATTAAGGGACTATGTGTAAAAAGGGGGAATAATTTTGTTGGGATATGGGGAATTATGATTGGCTATCACAGGTAGTAAAAGACAAAGAGAATGTGTATAAGAGAACATCTGGCATAATGAAATGGGGAGAATATCATTGCCTTCTTTCATTCTTCTTATTTTCTCTCTGGAGGAGCTACCCTCGAAGCTAGCAACCATTCTATTGAGTTTTATTCATCAATTTGGTGCTTTCACTGAGAACCTCTGAAGGTCGCAACGAACATGGCGAAAGGGACTCGGCTGCTACAGGTGGATGAAACCCTCAAGACATTGGGAGATACGGTAACGGCACAAGGAGGTCGGCTGGACTCACTTCAGACTAGCTTCACTGAGTGTTTTGCAGACCAGCAACGTTCTATCTCGGAGCTCGCTTTACGACTCACCACCATAGATGGAAGACTAGAGCAGGCCCTCCGCCTTGCCGCCCCACTCCCAGAATCACGCTCGGGAACATCTAACACACCGCCTTCTGTTGGAACGATTCCTCCATATGTGACGAACCCCATCTAGACGCGCACCATACGACTGGATTTCCCACGCTTCGATGGCGGCAACCCCAGTGGCTGGATCTTCAAGGCTGAAAGGTTCTTCGACTATCATAACACGCCAGATGAACAACGCCTGACTGTTTCTTCCTTTCACATGGATGGCCCGGCCCTCCAGTGGTTCCAATGGATGTTTCGCTCTAACCAGTTCACGACGTGGACTGCGTTTACCCAATCTCTAGAGGTACGTTTTGGACCAATGGAATTTGATGATCCTTAGGCGACTCTTGCCAAGCTTAATCAGACAACCTCCGTTGCCGACTACCAAACTTGATTAGAAGTATTAGCAAATCGCACTACTACTATTCCACCTTTTTTTGTGAGCTGCTTCGTATCGAGGCTGCGAACAGACATTAGGAATGAGGTAATGGAGTTCCGGCCAACCACTATGTCCCAGGAAATTGGACTTGCCCGCCTTCAAGAGGCTAAACTGATGGAATCACGGCGAAATTTTTTTCAACCACCACCACCAAGAGGATTACTCCTTGCTCCTCTGCAAGCGCCACTAGCGCTTCCTGCCCCACAAACTCAAATTCCGATCAAGAGGCTATCACTAGCGGAGATGCAACAACGCCGTGAAAAGGGGTTGTGCTACAACTGCGAGGAGAAATTTTCACCTGGACATCGCTGTAAGACTCGATAACTTTTCTTACTGAAGTATGACGAGGGTGATACGTTGGCTGAGTCTCCAGAAACATTGGATGAGCAAATTTCCGACGGAGTTACCCTTCCAATAGCAGAGACCACAACTGAGCTATCTTACCACTCTCTGATAGGGGGAAACTCGCCGACTACGATCCGTTTCACAGGGTATGTTGATGGTTACCCTATTCAGATCTTGATTGATGGAGGCAGTACTCACAATTTCATACAGAGCCGGGTTGCATAGCATTTGGGCCTTTCCATTGAAGCATCTCCTAGCATCACCGTCATGGTTGGTAGCGGCAACCGAATGGCTTGCGAAGGACTGATCAGAAAATTACCAGTTAAGTTACATCATCACTCTTTTCAAATTGATGCATATGTGTTACCTCCAAGGATTAAAGTATCGGTATCGGTCGCCGTATCGATCGACCAAAATTAAGATACGTATCGAAAGGTATCGTATCGTATCGGAGATACACTAAGATACGCTAAAGATACACACATAAATGGATAGGAAACATTTTTTTACACTTTTGCATAAAGAATTTGTTAAAAAAAGCTATTGATAACATGTATTATGCATAAACACTAAATTGAGGGTATCGTACTAAGAATTCAAGGTCTGTAGTTGTCCCATAAATGTAAAATCCTTGTTCCCAACTTTGATTTCTACTTTAGTTAGAGAGAAAAATGGCTGACAGCAACTTTGGAACAAAAACCCTTCAAAAAATCATTTTTTTCTGAAAAATTACCCATATTGGCCATTATATGACCGTAGCGCCGATACATATCGATACTCACCGATATGTACCGATATATATATCGGTACTCACCGATACATGCTGATATATACCGATACGTATCGATCGATACATATCGATACTCACCGATACGTACCAATACATATCGAAACGTACATTTTACCTCAATTTTATATTTTTCATAGAGTCGTATTGAGGCATGTCGTATCGTATCGATGTGTATTAGTGGTGTATTAATGCATATTGGTATGTATTGTAGGATATATATCGATACGAAATGATTTAAAAAATTCAATGTATCGTATCGATGTGTATCGTATCGGCCGACTAAATTTAAGATACGTATCGAAGGGTATCGTATCGGTATCAGAGATACTTAAAACCATGGTTACCTCTGTTTGGTGCAGACCTGGTGCTAGGAGTTCAATGGCTTGCCCAACTGGGTCCAGTACTCTTTGACTACAGCAAACTGACTTTGGAGTTTAGAGATGGCGATAAGAAGGTGACTCTGACTGGCGGCCTGTCGCTTATTCCCACCCAGCTCTGTTATCAGGAAGTGCGACGTATCGTGGATACAGGATCGTTCGTTGCCCTGTTTCAATTAGAGTTGCAGCAACCATCAGCCACACCAACTGCTTGTGAAAATACCGAGTTGCATGACCTATTGAGTTCATATGCTACAGTGTTTGCTACGCCACATGGCCTACCACCCACCAGATCACAAGATCATGCCATCCATCTATTTCTAGGGACACAGCCAGTGAATGTGCAGCCCTACCACTACCCACATTTTCAAAAGGGGGAAATCGAGTGCCTGGTGACAGACATACTGGCTGACGGTGTAATTAGACCAAGCACCAACCCGTTTTCTTCACCCTTACTGCTAGTTAAAAAAAAGATGGGACGTAGCGGTTTTGTGTAGACTACAGGGCCCTCAATGTGGTGACGGTCAAGGATCGGTTCCTTATTCCAACTGTAAATGAGCTTTTGGATGAGTTGCACGGTGCATGGTATTTTTCCAAACTAGATCTGAGATCAGGCTATCACCAGATTCGGATTCAGGTAGAGGACATGTAAAAAACGGCATTTCGAACCCATGATGGGCATTTTGAGTTCCTTGTTATGCCATTTGGCCTCACCAACGCCCCATCCACTTTTCAAGCCACCATGAATTCCATATTCCGACCCTTCCTAAGGCGTTTCGTGTTGGTTTTCTTTGATGATCTCTTGGTGTATAGTCCATCATGGTCGGCCCATATACAACATTTGGGAGAGGTCCTCCACACTCTTAAGGTCTATGAATTATATGCCAAAGAATCCAAATGTGCATTTGGGCAGAGGTCCATAGAATACTTGGGCCACATAGTGTCAGCCCATGGGGTGAAAATGGATCCTAATAAAATAGTGGCCATGATGGATTGGCCCATTCCCCCATCAGTAAAGGAACCCAGAGGCTTTTTGCGGCTCACGGGCTATTATCAGTGGTTTGTGCGCAGCTATGCCCACAAGGCAGCACCACTTACAGATCTACCAAAAAAGGGGAATTTTCACGGACTCCAGTTGCTTAGGCCGCTTTTGAAATTCTACGCCAAGCAATGACGTTGGCACCAATCTTGCGCTTACTGGACTTCACCATTCCTTTTACAGTAGAGACTAATGCCTCAGGGGTTGGTATAGGCGCTGTTCTATCACAAGAAAATCACCCCGTTGCATACTTTAGCAAAAAACTGTCACCAAGGATGCAAGCCGCTTCCACGTATGTGCATGAAATGTATGCCATCACCCAAGCCGTCATACGGTAGCGCCAATACTTACTTGGAAGGAGATTTATCATCAAAACAGACCAGAAAAGTCTGAAGGAACTGACCAAGCAGACCATTCAGACCCCAGAGCAGCAACACTGGTTGTCAAAACTCCTTGGCTTTGTATTTGATATATGTTACGGCCCCGGCAAGGACAACATTGTCGTTGATGCGTTGTCCCGGAGTGCATTGCATGCCACGGTGTTCTTATCATTCGCTGCACCATCACCTGATTTTTTAGAACAGTTGAGTGTCGAGCATAGTTGTCACGGCGACAAGGTGTACCAAGGCGGTGGAGGGTTGTCTAAGCGCTTAGGCGAGAAGGCGTTCGTCTTAAGGCGAACAAGTTTTATTTTTTATTTTCCCTATTTTCTAACATTTTTTAGTAAGTTATATTTACCTTGTATCATAAAAAATCAAGATTAAGCTACATCAAGTCATTAAAAATCAACATTTAGCCACATTAAATCATAAAAAATTAACATTAAGTCATATTAAGTTTTAAAAAATCAACATCTAGAGAAATGCTCTTATTCTATAATAAGTTTGACTGGTCAAATGATTTTATTTTTACATGAGACTTTTTGTATTAGTTATAAAATAAAACCAACTTTCTAACAAGTCTAAGATTACTTAAATCTGAGTTGCAACGACAAAGTTATACTTCAGTCAAACTTATTTTTAAGTGCGCGAATACTGTTAAAATCGCCTGAATGAAAATAATTTTATGAATATCAAAACAAAATATTATTTTACCGGACTTTTGGTTTTTAACAATGTTTTAACATGATATAATTTATAAAATTTTCATAATTGAGAAAAACCCTAGCATTTAAAAGTTGAAAATCGTCCCTATAACCAAAATCCAGTTTTTGTTCTTGGACTGGGGGGTTGACTTTTTATCCTTTTGGAATTTGATTTTTAAACTATTTTTATTGGATTCAAATAGGGGGTATTTGCTTATTTATGAATAATATCTTAAGTAAATCATTTACTTGAATGATATTTGGCATAAATAAGTGCCAAAACACAAGGGGACATGCAGTGCAACAAGGCGGCTGTTGCCTAGGCCCTAGGCAAACCGCCTAGACGCCTAGTCGTCGCCTAGGTGACGCCTTGACAACTATACTGTCGAGGTAGCCGCTAGTCCAGCACTACGCACCATCGCCGAAGATTTTTTCACCACCCCACTATTTACAAGGGGTATTCAGCTCAAAACGGACTACTGTATTATAGGCGGGTATTACCACCCGACTCCCTTCTTTGTGATGTCTTCCTCAAGGAGTTCCATTCATCTCTTGTAGGAGGGCACGCTAGGTTTCTCAAGACTTTCAAACGAATGGCTACCAACTTCTTTTGGCGGGGAATGCGTGGCTATATCAAGCAATATGTTGCTTCTTGTACTGTATGCCAGCAGATGAAATCTCTCTCAACCTCCCCTGCAGGGCTTTTACAACCCTTGCCGATTCCCGAACAAATATGGGAAGATCTCTCAACGGACTTCATTGTTGGGTTGCCCAATTCCGGTGGAAAAACCGCCATCCTGGTAATGGTGGATCGTTTAACAAAGTATGCTCATTTCTGTCCTCTATCTAGCAATTTTACAAGTACTAAGGTTGCCGAAGTCTTTGCCGCTAGCATCACCAAACTACATGGGCTTTCTCGCTCTATTGTGAGCGACCGTGACCCTCTATTTATCAACAACTTTTGGCGTGAGTTATTCCGACTGCAGGGCACCACCTTGGCTATGAGCACCGCCTACCATCCCCAGACCGACGGCCAGACCGAGGTCCTTAATCGATGCCTTGAAATGTATCTGCGCAGTTTTGTATCGGACAACCCCTCGCTTTGGGTCAAATTCCTTCATTGGGCCAAGTACTGGTACAACACTTCTTTTCATTCAGCCACCCCTTTCCAGACAGTATATGGCCGGCCACCCCCTACGTTACAGAGATACATTCCAGATACGTCCCTCAGTGCCGCAGTGGACCAAGACTTACGCTCCCGTGATGAAGTATTGCGCACCCTCAAACTCAATCTGGTTCGGGCTCAAGCAAGGATGAAAAGCCAAGCCAACAAGAGTTGAACTGATAGGGAATTTACAGAAGGAGAATGGGTCCTGGTTAAGCTCCGCCCATATCGGCAGAAATCTGTGGCCTTGAGAACACATCAAAAGCTGGGGGAGCAATACTTTGGGCTGTTTCAAATCATGGCTCGGGTAGGGAAAGTTTCCTACAAGCTGGGATTACCCACCTCGGCACGTCTCCACCCAGTGTTCCATATTTCCCTACTCAAATGGTACGTTGGGACACCACCACTGCAGCCGGAACCACTACCGCCCATCTTATCGTACCCTGCTACGACCCCAACACCAGCTGCTGTTTTGAGTAACGACACCCTGCTTCGACGTGGCCACCAAGTTTCTCAAGCGTTGATACAGTGGGAAGGCTTTCCCATGGAGGATGCATCTTGGGAGGATCTATTGGTATTGCAACGTTTATACCCACAACTGAACCTTGAGGACAAGGTTTCTCTCGATGGGGATACCAATGATACGATTCCTCTTGAAGAAGAAGGGCTGGACACCTCAACAGAAGATGTGGCAAAGTCTCTTAACGGCTTTGGGACCCACACGACATTCTTCAAGAGAGAAGAAACGTCCTTCAACATTAAGGGACTATGTGTAAAAAGGGGGAATAATTCTGTTGGGATATGGGGAATTATGATTGGCTATTACAGGTAGTAAAAGACAAAGAGAATGTGTATAAGAGAACATCTGGCATAATGAAATGGGGAGAATATCATTGCCTTCTTTCATTCTTCTTATTTTCTCTCTGGAGGAGCTACCCTCAAAGCTAGCAACCATTCTATTGAGTTTCATCCATCAGGGGATGCTGGAGTGGGGTACAAAAAGGAAATCTGAACTATATGAGCAGCAACCATTCCTCTGAAATCATCAAACAAAAGTGTGATAGATCTTGGGGTGTAGATGGGGCATAACTCCATATCTGGTCACTTTTGTGCATCTCAAGGTTCGAAAACTTGCCGAAATCTTGGATATTTCGGTATTTTTTTTTCACTGAGATGAAATAGCATAGAAAATATAAAAGTACATAATTTCGGTCATCTCGGTCATTTCGTTCCAAAAAAATTCACTATTTGGTCAAAATTCCGGCCATATCGGTCATTTCCTTTATCTCATTTCGCTAATTTCGGACACTTCAGCCATTAGTCCCCTAAAATGGCCAGCGAAACACATGGGAAAAAGCACCATTTCGATGAAATTTCGGTGGTTTTGAAACTGCCGAAACAAAACGAGTTCTTGAACCTTTGGTACATCTTCCTCAGTTCATTTGAAAGGAAGTCTGCAGCCAAATTCACTTCTTTAAAGCTGAAAGGGTGTCAGTGTGTCACTGTCTAATTCCTTCCATGGGGTCCCTCAATCATTGGCTCTTCTTGGATTGCAATAGTAATTGTAGTTTTTTATGATGTAAGGAGTATATAGCTATATTGGTGCCCTTGGGAAAATAACCCCCCCCCCCTACGGGCATTTTTATCTCCATTCTTTTTCTTTATAAATGTAAATACCATTATAAAAAAGAAGGCAGGGGGGAGTGGACTTCTCAGTTTTAATGTAGGGCCATGCTATTCTAAGGACAATTTTTGCTACATGGTTGTATTTTCAGGTTCTATGTGTTGGATCAACTCTCACTTAATTTTCTTTATTCCACCTAGTTGCTTGTTTTTCTTTGGCATTTTTGGTGACCTTATTGCTTTTGTCAACTCCAAGATATAATGCACTTCCCCATGGCAATGTTTTGGTAAAAGCATCTTACATTTTGTTAGTGCTACAGAAATGCAAACAAGCTAAAATTCGAAGTTTCTGCTCTCACAAAAACTGACGATGAAAATTTCGTGTACTGAGCATTTTTTATTACTTTTTTTTAACCATATGCTCTAGGGTTCCCTAGAAAAGCAGTGCTGGGAATTTCCTGCTTTTGTTGGGATCTGAGACAAGAAGAAAGGAATTTCTAAATAAAAATTTCTGATGCTAAAAGCATGATATTTGTCTGTAAGTGTCCTGAAAAGTTTTTTGCTTTTGTTGACCTTATATAAAATCCTTGGAACACCTAACACCTACTCTTTGTTATGATCATTCTTCTTTCCTATAAAGATCATTGGTCTTCTTAAGTAACACTTCTTCTTGCTCCTCCAATGACCCTGCTGATGGCTTATCTCAATATCTCAACAGATCATCCAATATATCCCTTGCTCATTAAATAGACTAACACTATTACAAGTCCTACTAGAAATAGGAAATAACAAATCAGAATAGGAAACCAACAGTCCTAATGGGACTGATCGTATTTCATGAATATGATATCTGTGTGATGTATGGAATATATGACAAAGGTGGAGTGTTGGAGTATTTCTATTGATTGGTCATGTCATATAGGCCAGAAAACGCCATGGGAGAGGTCTGCGACTTGCGAAGACTTCTTCCTTTCCCACGATAAATTCCTAACAAGCTTTAATCTTGATCTTTTACCAGTTTAAACCTAGTCCTCTCTGGTCTTGTTGAAGTCATACTTTTTTTTCTTGCACCTCTAATGATCTGGGTGATGACCTTTGTCAAGCTCTCTGTATATATATACACACACACATATTTATATGTATATATATATATATATATGGCGCGGATCTTTATTTTTTACTAGTTTAGATGAAGTTTGTTTATTTAATCTTTTTTTTTTGGCGGGGGGGGGTGGGGTGGGGACATGCATAGATGCAAGCCATCTCCCCCAAACTCCTTTTTTACTTCTCTGCTTCAATAAGGACTAATGAAAGAGCCTTTTTTTTTTTACCCATTGTAGTCTTTTTTTTTCCTTTCAGCTTTGATCAAACTAATTAAAGGGCTTTATTCTGTGCTCCCTGGACCAACTTTTCTGCGATTATGTCTAGAGTACTGATGAAGTTATTGAACCTGACTAATTTATTAGGTACTACCTTTGCAAGACAATGAAGGTAGCACTCAAACTTTTAACATATCACTGCCTGTAAATATATTTATGCTATACGTATGATCTCCAATTTGGAGAATCAACTGAGAACTGACCAAATGCAAATCAGAATATCCAACCACAAACACCACCCCCCCACCCTCCCCCCCCCCCCCCAAAAAAAAAAAAAAAAAAAAAGGATATCCATTCAATTTTAATCTCTCTTGGGATCTGGTTTGATGAAACAATTGGATGGCGTCTTGGATGTTTCTGGTGCAATTTTAGGTGATTTGATCGACAGGATATGGAATTACGTCTTTTTTAGAATTTTCTAGTGGTTAAAATGTATCATGGATGCATTAAGAAAATGCTTGAAGTGCTGATGGGATCATGGGAAGGGGAAATTCAGGTTCCTATGGACATGATAATACATACACATGGACATTCTATCTAGAGTTCTAGACTGTTGTCGAATACTTCAAATCAGCTCATATTTGGGGTGAGGGAGCTTCTTTAGTTGGGACATGATTCTATGCATCTTTGAGTGTCAACCTGGACCATTTTCCTTTATTCCTGAATTATAGAACAACAAATGTTATAAGATTAATGTTCCAGTCCAAGTAATGAGAATGAAGGTGCAGTGGGAGGGATTGATTTCCAATGCTGTCATATCTATAGGTCCATCCTGGGAGAACATTGTTAGAATTGACCTAATTATATGGATATCCCATCGACATAAATTTTTCCCTGCTTCTTTATATGAATCTACAGATTTTGTGGTTATGATTATTATCCTGATGGGATAATCTAGCTAAACATAACCTTTTAATCAGCTGACCAGTCCATGCATGTCTGTGAAATTTCTTGGTACGCTGTTGGTATATCCTTATGGTTCATTTGGCAAGTGCTTTATATTTCCTATAGAGTAGACATATCTAACCAGGATCTTCCAGCCACAGTCGTTATTTGCCAGTGATCTATAACTTAAACCTTATACTGCCGCAAGTCTACTAGGAAAGTGTAAACCTCCAGTCTGTAGGTCTCATGTATGAAATTTTGCTGGCCAAAGAACCAACCACCCAGGATATTATCATTTTGATATCGGCGGAACTTTCACATTTTTCTAAGCAGAATGTGATATATCAGATTATTTGTCTTATCTGGTAAGGTCATTAGTCTTCAAAGTCTTCTAGATGGGCCTATTGAATGAATGGTATGCTCATATGCCATATACTATCCGCAAAGTTTATATTTTTATGAAGTCTGACTACAATCTATGTGACTTGGACTTTCAGTTTTTCAATTCATAATTGAATACTTTCCGGATTTGTTTCTGACTAGAATCTTTTGTCTTTTTCAAGGATTACTACAAAGTTTTGGAGGTTGATTATGACGCAACAGAAGAGAAAATCAAATTAAATTATCGAAGGCTTGCATTGGTTTGTGACCTATATTTCTCGTAAACTATCTTGAGAATTGAGATTCTTCTTCTTCACTCTCTTGTGGTTATGGATCATTATTTTCAGTAATTTTTTTCTATTGCTTCATCATGAATATTTATTCCTTAAACCTATTGGAGAGTAGCTGAGAAATTTTTTTTATATTTTCTGTCCATAGAAGTGGCATCCTGACAAACACAAGGGCAACAGTGCTGTCACTGCAAAGTTCCAAGAGATCAATGAAGCTTATAAAGGTAATTCTCATGAATTGTATTGAAGTTTAATATTTGACAAACTACCGCATGGATCATTAGTCATTACTGGTAGAATTTTACATTGTTTGGTATGCAACTATGCATGTTTGAGGAACAAAGTTTTGTCTTTGAGCTCTAAGTGATACCATACCTGTGGTGCATCAATTTGGACCATTGAGTTGGTGGGAAAAGCTGGTTGTAGCTGAACATAATGTTTGTTGGTTATCTTATCCAACTTCGAAAACAATAAGGCCCAATTTGTTTAGAGGGGAGTTTGGGGTGGGAATGTTGTCAGGATGGGACCCATGTGTTGGGGTTATGGGCAGGGAAAGGAAAGATGAAGAAATGCTAATCTTTTCCCACCCCAAAAGAGTTTGGTTAACATATTTCCATGTGGGATCTTCCATAGAATAAAGTGAGATGATTGAGATATGACGACGGAGATGGATGGATCGTCTCCCTGTGACTACTCCAATGGGTTCTGCCAAAAACCCATTTTCTTCTTTTGGGAGGTCAAGGAGCGAGTCCTATTTGATTCTTAGAACATCAGCAACCCAAGTTTTCTCTCTCAATTCTGATTTCCTTTTTTTTCTGGCGAAGCTCCCTGATTTCTGAAATGCAAACTTATTTTTCTTCTTCTGAATCATAGATTTCTAACCTCCGGTGCTAGAGATGGTATGCATCTTGGACCATCTTTCTTCCTTCGTTGTTCTGCACTTTTGTTGCAACTGCCACCACCTATCTCTGCAATTTACAAAACCAAGTCAATAGAACTCCTCTGTCCTGCAATGTAACAGGAGTTTGCAAAGCAATACACAGGCTGCCTTGAGTGATGATGGAAACATTGTGAGGAAAGTGTGAGGAGCACTGGCGGATCTGCTTGGAACATCTCTAGGGAGAGACTATGATCGGGAATGAAGATGATGTGGTTGAGTCACTAGAGGGTTTCATTCTTCTACAGAGAAGTAGAAAACCACCCAATTTTTGGGGTCCTTCCTCTGTGGTTCCAGATGCGATGTCAATGCAGCGGGGGAGGGAGCCAAAGCAGTTGGGAGAGAGAAACAGGGGCCGTTTTAAAATTTCCCACCCCATGGGCTGTGGTGGGAATTGGGAAGGAGATGGGGTGAAGGCCGCATCAGCAAACGGGAAAGCTCAACTCCCAGTGTTGTTTGGGAGCCATAGCTCACCCCTTGTTCCCACCCCATCAAAACCCCTCTAAAAAGAAGGCCCTAAAGAGATGATAAGAAAACCATGATAACTAAGAGATGTGTGGTTTTGACCGAGGGAGCCAAAGTGGTTGGGAGAAAGATGGGGTGAAGGCCGCATCAGCAGACGGGAAAGCTCAACTCCCAATGTTGTTTGGGAGCCAAAGCTCACCCCTTGTTCCCACCCCATCAAAAGCCCTCTAAAAAGAAGGCCCTAAAGAGATGATAAGAAAACAATGATAAGTAAGAGATGTGTGGTTTTGACTGAGGGTAGAAAGGGGGAAAACAAGCTGATTCATGAGTAGTTGACAAAGATAAGATTTCCACGTTGTCCAATTTAAAGCTTCAGAGCAACCAAGTGGTATCCTAATAATTGTGTGACCTGAATATTCTCATACACTCATTAATGTAGTATTGTAATTGAAAGATCAAAACAGTACCAGAATACAAGATCCTTTCGCAGGGAATAAAATTCCAGATTAGGAGAATGATTAATAACAGTAAATTAGAATAGTACCAAACTGGAATCCAGTTTATGAATTGGGTAGATGAACTGTTAGTCAAAATCTTGAGGGAATCTAATGGCTAGATTTCTTAACCTCAAAAACATGTAGTAGATGATCTTCTAGAAGAAAAGGTTTTAGTTGCAGAATATTCTCAGAAATATAACGAACTTGTTAATGGCAGTGAATAGAGAAGAAGAAGAAAATCCAGTAGAAAATGGCGGCAAAAAGAACATGAACATAAAGACAATCCACCCGGGCTTCTTTCCGCAAGGTTTCAATTGGATCAAACATCAATTCTTTTCTTGATCACACACAAAGGGTTTCTTTATCAAACACAAGATCTTTGATGGAGAAGGGGGACGACAAGGCTTTTCATTAATCGATTTTTGTGTACAATGCTAGGCCTTCTTACAAACTTATATAGAAAATTCAAAACTTTACTCCTACACTAAAAAAAGGGAAAGGGTTAACCCTATCCTTAACTAATAAGGTAACCAAAACTGACTCGGAAACTATAATAATAAAGGAAACTAACTCAAAACAGAGGTGGAGTTATAGAATCCTAATCTAGCCTAACTAAAACACTTGATGACAAGTAAAATAAAGAAATAAAGACCCTAACTTAGGGTCTCTTTATCATTTTTTATTTTGTTTATGACCTCTTTAAAAAGAAATCGTTAATGGAAATCATTTTTTATCTAAAAATACAAGCTGTTTGGTAACTACCACACACAATAGATTATTGATGAGAAATATGTTTGGTATGCAACAACAACACAACTCAACCTTATCCCAATTACATGGGGTCGACTACATGGATCCGTGAAAAAAAAAATGTTTGGTATGCATATGTGCAAATTATTTTTATAACGGTTTTTTAAGAAATTGGTGGGTGAAGACCTCTTCACCCATCTTCCCCCCAAACTCTTGAATGAGAACCATAATTCTAACTCTCGTGTTCTTGACTCAATCATGAGTTTTATTTTAATTATTTTATGTTATTCAACTAGCTTTTCTTTTACCTGATTTCAGTTAGGTATTCATTTTATTTGAGCAGTGGTTCTGAATTAGTAAAATACAGCTACTTCTGTGTTAGTAAAATCTAGGATTCCCGTCCAAAAGAGCTCTTCTTGTCTCAATGTCTTGTCCATAAGGCACCAGCCTTAGCTTAAATCAGCTCTAGGTTTCCCAATTTAAAATGCATAAAAGAGAGCAACCTAAAGATTGTCCTTTCTGTGTCTTGGTTTCTTTCAAAACCTAAAACTTTGTTCGTTAGGAATTGGGATGGCTAAAGGTAACAGAAGATGGAACATGAAACTAAGGATTAAAGTTTCGGTATCAGTTGCCTTATCGGTTGGCCAAAATTAAGATACGTATCGTAGGGTATCGTATCGTATCGGAGATACACTAAGATACGCTAAAGATACACAAATAAATGGATAGGAAACATTTTTTAAACACTTTTGCATAAAGAATTTGTTAAAAAAAGCTATTGATAACATGTATTATGCATAAACACTAAATTGAGGGTATCGCACTAAGAATTCAAGGTTTGTAGTTGTCTCATAAATGTAAAATCCTTGTTCCTAACCTTGATTTTTCACTTTAGTTAGAGAGAAATATGGCTGGCAGCAACTTTGGAACAAAAACCCCTCAAAAAATCGTGTTTTTCTGAAAAATTACCCATCTTGGCCATTATATGACTGTAGTGCACTGTATCGGTACATACCATTACCGATACATACCGATCGATACATATCGATACGTACTGATACATACAAATCAATACATATCGATACTCACCGATATGTATAGATACGTACATTTCACCTTGATTTTATATTTTTCATAGTCGTATCGGTGCATATCTTATCGTATCGATGTGTATCGGTGGCGTATTGAGGCATATCAGTACGTATGGTAGGATATATATCGATACGAAAGGATTTTAAAAATTTCATGTATCGTATCGGTGTGTATCGTATTGGTCGGCTAAATTTAAGATACATATCAGAGGATATCGTATCGGTATCGGAGATACTTTAAACCATGCATGAAACAAAGGATTGAAAGTCATTAGCTAGATTATATTGGGTAAATGTCTGTAACAAGAATGAAGAAATTAGCCCTAGAAGCGGTCTTGCAGGCTGCTGTCTAGCTAGATCTGGCAGCTTCCTTTGCTTTACCACTGCCGAAACCAAGTTATCCTCTGAAATCGAGCAAAGCTTAAGCTGCGACAGAACCATTGAAGATGACGAAGATGATGATAATGAGACTGAGTTGGAGCCGTTCGCACTGTGGTGACGGACATATGGGAAAGAGCGTGCGTCGTCCCTATGCAGTGGAGTTGTCAGCATCATGGGTCGAAGTTGGACTTGCTTGGCCATAGTAGAGCACGCATTGCTTCATATGAGCCTTTTATGTGTGTTTTTTTTTTTTTTTTTTTGGTGTGTGTGTGTTAGATTGCATTTTTACCTTTTACCCTCGCATTGAAGGAAGCTCTTTATATGAACCTTTTATGTGTTTGTTTTTGTGTTAGATTGCGTTTTTACATTTTTCCCCTCATACTTTAGTTATTAGAACACGTGCTCATTAGAGTTGAGTGCGTAATGAAGGAAAAATGGTTTTTGGCCAAAACACAAAAATAACTCTTGACCTTATTTTGGATTTTGTATTCTCCTTTTTTCTTTTTCTTTTTTTTCCCCCTATTTTTATTTTTTATTTTTTAAATAGAAATAGGGTCCATAAATGATACCAAACACACACAAAAAAAAATTTATGTCAGAAAAAAAAAACAAAAACAAAAATGATACCAAAGAGACCCTTAACTAATACTGTATGCCTAGACTTATAGGCCCGTTAAAATAGCTCATTACAATGAAACACAAGGGATCAAAGGCCAAATACATACATAACCCGTCCCAAGGCTTATTTCCAATAAAATAAGCCTATTTAGATGATTTAACTGCATCACTCATAGTTGGACCATGGTAATGGTAAATCAACAAATTAGTTTTGCCTCCATTGCTGCCTAATTTGGTGTCAATTTGATTGATCTTTTGGTACTTGAGCTTATTAAATTCCATGAACCCACTTCTATCAGAAATTATTAAATGATCGATCCCAAAATTAAATCCACTATTTTGCTTCTTCTTTTTCTTATTATTATTTTATGTTTTTCTCTCAGTATTGAGTGATCCAGCTAAACGACTTGATTATGATTTGTTGGGAAACTATGAGATTGACAAATACACTTTGCGGGTAAGTGTTATTGGATCACTTTATGACTCAATGGCTTATTTATGTTGGAATTAGGGCTTTGCAGCTTTGTCAATTTTTCTTTCTGTATTATCTTTTACAAGAAATTAGAATAGATCTGAAGGACAATGTTGCTGATGGTTTCGATTGGTTTGGTTTTTTAATACAGGAATATCTTGCACGATTCAAAGGAATGATACTCACTTGCAACGGGCTTGGTATACCCCATACTTCAATATGGTAATGTATCTGTAACAGTGCTTTCCATCTTTGAGGATCATTTTGTATTGTGTGTTTGGACACAATTAGATATTTTTGACAATACGTAACTGTTGAATTTAGTCTGTCCAATCTGCTGTGTCAATAATTATGGAAATATGACATATAGGCAAGGATTAAAGTATTGGTATCGGTCGGCTAAATTTAAGATACATATCGGAGGGTTCGTAATGTATCGAAGATAAACTAAGATATGCTAAAGATCAAGGATTAAAGTATCACTATTGGTCGTCGTATCGATCGGCTAAATTTAAAATACGTATCGGAGATACTTTAAATCATGCATATAGGTGGATATTCTGCAGTTTTTTCTTCTTTTTTTCTTGGTTTAGTTCATGAGTTTCTCTCTGTATGTATTATGCATACCTATGTGTGGGTGTACCTCATGGAACCCTTCTCTTTTCAAGATTATGCTAGATTAGATCTCTAGGGGCTTTGTCATAGGCTTTTTCTACATCAATAAATACCATGTAGAGATCCTTTTTGCCCTCTCTACATCTTTCCATGAGCCTCCTAAGTACATAGCATCCATTGTGGATCAGCCAGGCATAAAACCAAATTGGTTTTCTGAAATAATAATTTCTTTTCACATGTGGGTTTCTATAACCCTCTCTAATGTAGAAGTAGGTTACAAAGTAACTACCTCCAATGTGTTACCGCCCCAAACCCCATATCAGACAAACTCTGTACTTAGCTTGACAAAATCAGAAGTAACTACAGGGAAACAAGGTAACTAGAACCAGAAATAAACCCCCAAGGATTTAAAAACAAAACCAGCAGCAAACCCAATCAAAGGACTCAACCTTCAAGAGTGAGAAAAAACCTGCGGCTGGGCCCAAAGAGGATACCTGCGGTTGGATCAGTAGGCTTCTGATTGAGCTCCAATTAAGGTCGAAGGTAGACCCTGATGTGAGGAAGAAAACCTCTAAAATTGAAGTGATTCTTCTGGCTGGGCTAAAAGTTACCTACTTTCTTGATTTCAGACCTAAGATAGAGAATTAGAAAAACCCTTCAAGAACCGAAGGGGATCTGAACAGCTGGCCTTCATATGAGGATCGAGTGATCCTTTGATGGAGTAGAACACACCCTGAAGGGTTTTCAAAGCAGAACTTGAATGTGGGGGATGAGAGAGATCGACTGCCTTCAAGAATGGGAGATTCTTGGTTGGTCGATTCTGGTTTTGAAAGCTTTAACAGATCTGAAACTCTTCTCTGAATCCTCACAGCATCAGTAGATAACAGAAATTAGTAGCAGTAAATTAAAAGTAGGGAAAGAGAAAGGG
The DNA here is from genome assembly GCF_013358625.1 of Macadamia integrifolia. Lineage (NCBI taxonomy): Eukaryota > Viridiplantae > Streptophyta > Magnoliopsida > Proteales > Proteaceae > Macadamia > Macadamia integrifolia. The sequence continues at coordinate 25,480,149 of NC_056568.1, forward strand.
AACCAAGAGAATCGTTGGTGGGAGTGGCTGTCTCAGCCCGGGCATCTCTCGGCTGTTAGAAGCAATTGACTACAATCTTTATTAATTCAAATCTGAAATTCTGGGTACAATAGCTCCCTTTAAATAGAGGGCAGAAACTATGCTAATAGCAGTCACATTATAAGTAGGAGTTGTACTTCTACTAGGACTAACATTAGAAACCTAGTCAACCTAGGAATCTAACTAGTCACTAACTACTGGCCACTAATGGGCCTAATTACAAGTAAATCGATGGCCACTAATGGGCCTTATTGAATTATAAAATGATGGGCCCAATGGGCCTTTATTAACTAATGACTAACTTAAATTAACACTTGAGTGGCTGTCTTAACTTTAGTGGATCGATGGGCCCTAACTTAAGTGGATCGATGGGCCCATCTTGCTGGCCGAAGGTCCTTTAACCTTAAGGCTGGTTCGATGGTTGCTTGGCTGGACCTCCCTCCTACAATAGTGGAGCCCATGATGGGGATCTACATCACTCTCCCTCCACCTTACATCAAATCAAATATAAACATGAAATGAAAGAAGTAATGCAAACTGAGAACACAAAGGGTTGGGAATCTCAGATGCAGACAGGTCCCCAGCCGACCCTCCCTAATTAGGGTTGGTCGAAGCCCAAAGGGGAAAAAGACCTTAATTCCCCTGCGGCACATAATTACATTTTCTAACAGGTGCATATTTCTTTTACCACATTTAAGTTCTTGTTGGGACATGAGAGAGAACTTTTTTTTTTTTTTAAAGAGTTTCTCTTCATGTGTCTACTTATTTGAACGCGACTGTTGACATCCCCTGATCAATGTGCAAGGCATGTATTCATTGTGACCTTGCGCATCAGATCATGAGATTGAAGTAGTTACTTTAAACATGGTGGCATAAGGAGTAATTGACAATGGATTGGAGAAAATCCAAATCTTCAAAACCAGCCGATGCAAACTGCCCAAACTTGGATAGTGTTGCCTTGTAAGGGTAATGAAGCACTCATCCCAAAATTATCTGATTATGATGAAGGGCTGGTGAGATGGGTCAAATAGGGTTTTAAGAGAAAACCCTAAATTTAGAGAAGGGATATTAACCAGAAAAAACTCGGCAAGTCTGACCACAAGGTATGGTCGATCTCCTCTCGAGGGGTCTCCTCAAAAACTCAGCTGAATCTGTGGACGGGATCCCAAAAATCGTTGGGATCAAGGTTTTGGAGAAAAACCTTGATTCTTGGCAACCGAATCCTAATCAATTCTTGTAAGGTTTTTTTTTGGATTTAAAACATTGAGGTAGTGTGTATGACAGCAACTAGATTAATATGAATCACCTCATTAGTGTTGTCTCGTGGAGGATTAGGGAGACAGAGGAAGTAAAGAAGGTGGAGGTTGAGAAAAGGAGGTTAAGAAGGGATGGAGGCTTGCGATTTAAGGAAGGAGAGAAAAAAAGCTGAAAACCTAGATCAGAGAATTTGGCTCTAATACCATGTTAATGTCATGACTAGGGTAGAATGCTTGTGTTCAATGAGACCACACAAGCCTTTATTTATAATAAAGCAAAAGAGAAGGAAAAATTACGAGTATGCCCCCCTTCAGCCGACCCTCATTAATTAGGGTTGGTGGTAGGGGAAAAAGGCCTTAATTCCCCTGCAGCACTTAATTACATTTTCTAACAGGTGCATATTTCGTAAGCTTTGTACCACATTTAAGTTTCTTGTTGGGACATGATACATAATTTTTTTTTTTTAAAGAATTTCTCTTCATGTGTCTACTTATTTGAAGTTGACCGTTGACAAGCTTTTTTACTTTGTAAAGAGGTATCTAGAATATTGCAAAAAAAAAAAAAGAAAAAAATATATCTAAACATCATCAGTCCTAAAGCAGAGCAAGTCGAAAACTTCAAGTCTTTAAAGCACACACTGTAGGCTATGGATAGAAAACATGTCAAACAGATGGTTGGTGGACCACTTTTTGGACCATTCCATCAAATTATGGCAGTGCTAACCTAGAGGTTATAATGATACATAATTTCTGAACCTTTTGACTATGATTTAGAAGTGCAATTTTTTTTTTTTTGGGTGAAAATTTAGAAGTACAACTTACTTGACCAGAACTGTGCAAGCAACATGACTGTTGACATCCCCTGATCAATATGGTTAAGTCCTGTTTCTTTTCAAGTGGTTTATTGATAGATTGGTCACAAAATGGTCCGAGGACCAGCATAGCAGTAACTCATTTGATTCTTGTGGTGCCAGCACCCTAAGCCAATTTCATTTGCTACAAGGACAAAAATTAAGAAGCAGCCAATTAGTATTGAAGTAATTGGGATACATACCCCAAATGTAGTTCCAAATACATGGTGTAATATATATTATGCATACTAAATTCATATACTTGTATCAATATGCAGAGCCGATGACAGTTCTGATGTTTTTTTGCAGGTCACAACAGCTGATGGAAACAAATGAGTATGTGGATGAATAGCATAAGGAGATTGATATACATTTTGAGTTCATTACAATTTAGAGAGCTTCCAAACCAGTGGATGTGTGCATGTCTGATGGAATATGATTATCTCAGCTCAAAACCATTGCAACATTGGAGTTGGTTGAGAATGTACTTTTCAGTCTGTAATGTTGAACGATGAACTCCATTCTGGATGTATCTTAACTTTCTTTTGATATGATACACATATCTGCCTCTTTAGGGTTAAAGCTAAAGGGATAGATGCAATGGTGGATTTCAAACTTAGGACAAACTTCTCTGCAGTTCAGAACAATAACCCACTTCGATAACAGACGAAGCAAGCATCAGTATCAACTGTGAGGTGTTTATCCCTAGGGGAGGGGGGATAGGTAGGCCCCAAGGAGAGAGGAATCCTTTGGTTTCATTAATGAAGGGATCATTAAACCACAAGTGCCAGACATAGATGGTTCGGAAGTTGATAACATGATTATAAAGGTTGGGTTTGTCTGATTAACACATATGTAGGTGGTTACTGTAATTTGACTTTCTCATCCTTCATGTATTCATCGTAACACATCAAATCGAAGGGCAAAAATGGCTATTTGGCTGAAGGATTGGAGGTCTCACTAGATCGAGAGATTGTTAGAATGTCTAGTGTCAAGACCTAAAACTCTGGATCGGCCTTGGGTCGGTCTCAACCAATCCGGATCAGATTGGTATCCAGTGAGATCAAACTGGATCAAATGGATTTGCACATTTTTTTTATTAAAAAAGAAAAATAAGGGGGAGAAAAATGTGGTGTTTTGAGGCCTTTACAGACTGGGTTGATCATGGAACCGTTTCCTCCGGTGCGGGGAGGCAGTGGACGACTGAAAGCACCTGGGCACACACCCTGAGGTTCTTGCAGCCGTCCGGTGCCTCACTGCACTGGTGCGGGGAGGCAGAGGATCCTCAGGCATGATGATGATAGCAAATTTGCCCGACACTTTACATAAAACCATATTCTATGATTCATTTAGATTTCAGACACCCTTACCCCAGAAACGACGCATCTCTGCATCAGGAATCTTTTCTCACCTTCAACTCTTAAACAAAGGAACTCAAATAAAAAAATTAAAAAAAAATAAAACCCCAGAGCAGGGTTACAATGAAACGTTAGCCAACTGCCAACTTTATAAGTGGAAATTTTTTAGGCAATTTTTTCAGAAAGGAAGCTAATGAAATAAAATCTCATTGGTATCCTAATCAGATTCGATGTGACTGATGGTTCCTGTTCTTAGATCTCACATTCTCTCCAATCTCTTCGAAAGAGGAGGAGAAGGAAGAAGAAAACGTATCTATAAGAGAGATTCCAATCCAAATTCTATAAACAAAGTCTTCAATCCTGAACAACTGACCTACTTGCGTACCAAAAACAATTTTTTACTTTCAACGCACGATCTCAGATTCTCAGATTATCCGCAGAAAAATTTACCATCAGAAAGAAAAAAGAAAGACAGATTTAAGAACCCATTTGTAATTTGTTCATGAATTATATAATCCTCAATCACAGAATTCAATCAGTTACATTTACACGAGGAGAAGAAGAACAGAACAACTGAATCTGTTCAAGAAAGCTAACATTTTGAGGCCTCTCACTCCTCCTAATATACCCACTCGCCACTTTTTCGGAATATCTGCAAAACCCTTTCTCTCCATTGCTCCGCCACAGCTCCTCCCCATAGCTCCGATGGGCGTAATACGCCTCTACTCCGCCCGTCACTGCAATTCTCTTGTCAGTGCCGTTGGCAGCGGCTTCCTCGTCCGGAGAAATCTCTATCGGTAACCTCTCGTAGTGCCCACGACTTATTCCTTCTAACTCATCCATCCTTTCAAGCCCTTTTGCCGTAACTGCGTAAAGCTCTCCCCGGACTCGATCGCCATGGCCGCTGAGATTGATAAGGAAAGGGACACGAAAGGGGCCGCAGACGAGTGGGTATCTCTCGACGGTTCGGTAAACGCCGAGAAAGATGGCATCACCTGTTGGGATCAGGTCTTCGATTAGGCCGTGGTTTGGGAAGCCTCGTTTGAGGGTCCCGTAGGTGAAGATGAGTGTTCGGTTCTTCTCTTCAGCGCCCATCGACGTTTCTTCCTTCTGTTGAAATCTGTTTGTGGAAGCCTAAAGATATTGGTTGGTTTCAATTCTTGAAAGGGGAAGAGATCAGTGAATGAATGACATAAGATTGGAGGAATTATGTGGGATGTGGGGTCCACGGTGACAGTGCTTTAAGCGATTTTGGGAGAGGGTGTGGTGGTTTTGGCCTTTTGGGTTTGGGACGGATCCGAAACAAAAAAAAAAAAAAGGTTTGGGATGGATCATGGGTTGGTCCTTAATCCAAATTTATAAACAAGAAACTTGAATAAACGGTGTACCAAACAAACAATAAAAATAACTGGAAAAATGTTTTGTCGGGGAGTATGGCCCCCTGTGCGCAAGGATTTAGATCGAGGGCTAGGAATGGCTGGAGAGTGACCAGCTTGACAAAATACAATGAATCCCGACTATAGAGGATCTGATTGTTGTACTAGACAACATGGGGGTTGATATGATTGGCTTGCCCCCATGAAAGGGAAAATGATTTTTTTTTTTTTTTGTGCGCTTCCATTGGTCATGTTCGCACACAAAAACTGCATTCCCCCACAAGAAACACTTCCTTTAAAAGAAAAATGTCACTTCCGACTTTGGGTCCATGTTTTAATAACTCATAACCCGAGGACATGGGATCATCGATTTGGATCATGGTTCTTAATCTCGGTTCTTGGATTGGGATTGGTTCGACTAATACCAATCTGGATCGAATAGATTTATTCTTTGTTGCGGCGAGAAATCATCATAGGCTTCCTGCATGTCGCATAGAGGAACAACATGAGAAAGTGAGCACTGGATTGATCCGGCAGGGGATTCTCTGATGCCTAAGTTACATCTCCCTCAGCAAACAGTAATTCTAGTAAAGAATGGAAAAATCTCTATCCCCATGAAGGAGGTCTTACCTAGGTATTTATAGTTGAAGAATAGCAGTAGTACAGAGCCCCAATTGACAATTCTCGTAGTGCTAGTATTAGTCCAAATATAGTAAGAGTTATACTGGGAGAGTGAATTGAGGACATATCCCAATTATGGGAGTTCTTCATATCCCTCGTGGTTTGGGGGATCTCCTTCCTTCTAGGGAGAGATTGAAGTCCTTATAGGTGCCCTTTTCTGTTTAGGATGGATTTGATCCTCGGTTCGAGATTTTGTGTTGGATTAGGAGTGTATAACCTTGTGGTTGATGTGTTATGTATGTGGGACCCTGCAAATATCGAGTATCGAGTGACTCTAGATAAGCAGCTCGGTTATTGACTCGCCTCTGCCGAGCATTTGATGGTTGGCCACTAAAGTCTATGGATGTGGTTATAATCCGACCGTTTGGATATAGCTCAAACATTGTCTTGCCTAGACCTTCAACCGTAGTTCGGATATGGGTTGCCCATTCATGCACGCCGATCTTCATTCATGGGCAAAATTTGGTCACTTGGTAGCTGGCTTAATCACGGATGTGGGTCGGTAGTGTCATGTCCAACCTAGATAGCAGTCCTTGATCGGAAATGTAGCTCAGCCGCACCCAGATTGATGGACTTGCATCGTGCCAAGGCCTACCAGGCATGAACTCACTTTGTTCTATTGGGTCTATGAGGCGTGCTACCATTAGTGAGTATCTTTTTACTATAACACCATTATTTTCTTTTTTGATTTTTTTTTTTTTTAACCAATGTATCCGTGTTTGATCGGTCAAGACTCAGGATCAATCTCGACCAATACCGATCCAATACAAGAGAATTCATCGATACTAATATGAGGTTACGAATCATGATTTGGATTTCAAACAAGGATAATTAGCTAGTCAAACTAGGGTTGTAGGAATTTGGATTAGGCCAGGGCAATTCTAATTTGAATTGGGTGATTCCATTTTCCCACTTCCTCTAAATGAATCCAAGCCACGTATATTATGCTTATCTTAATGGCCCATCTAATACTATTACATGACAAAATAATATGACGACTCCTAATTTCATACTCAAATTCAATTGTATATTCTCCCATGTATCATGATGTAAATGTCCATGCATATAGCATGCCTATGTTATTTCGGCCACTATTTGTACTTTTCTATCCTGAATTTTAAACTCTAGTGCCAGTTTATTTGGATTGAAAAATATATATGAGTAGAGGCATTCACGAAATTTGGGCGACGCCATCTGAAAGATTTTTTCACCGACTAGATAAGCTTCTCTAACGGAGCCAACTAGATACTTAACCTTCTATCAAAAAGAAAATATCTTCCAATGAAATTTGAGGATGCTATTATCTGTCATGCATCCAAGAATGGTGTGTTAACTACGAAATCTGTTGCCAATTTCCTTCACTCTCAAAGATGCTCTCACTCTATGTCTGAATCAGTGATCAGGTCTCACATATGGAAACCCAAAAAGGTATTCCAAAATTAAATACTTCCTATAGAAATTTCTTAATGGCGGAGTTCAAAACAAAAGAAAATCCCCAACGCTTCTTTGACTTGGAGACCAAAACGCTCCTTCTGTCATCTTATGAGTGAATCAGATTGGCACTTATTTCTCTCTTGTCCCTTTACCAAACAAATCTGGGCAACTGGGATTTTGGGAGTCCAAACTGAATTTCTCCATGGCAATTCCATTCTTAGCATCACTAAAAGAAATCACTTCTCCAAAAATGAGTTTTCTTTTTCCTTCTCAGTATTCATCATTATATATATATATATATATATATATTAGGTATATATGTTGTATTGAGGAAAAAGAAAACGAAAATACAGAATAAGTCAACCCCTGCCAGCTACGCTTAGACAAGCAGAGGATGAAGGCCCCAAACAAGCCGGGACATATCCCGACAAACAAAAAGCAAAGGAAACCACTAATTACATCTGAAATAGACCGTACATTTCTTGTCTTCCTTCACAAAATCCAACAAGTCCTAATGAAATTCAGACGGGATTAATGTAACCTCTCCATCACCAGTATCCAAGGTTGTTAAGAAATCAGCCGGTTTATTAATCTCTCTCCAAACATGCCTAATCTTTTTTCGGGTCAACTAGTTAAGCAAAAGTAAATGAACAACTTTAAGTAAATGAATAGAAATTGAATTTGTTCATCCTCCATTTCAAACCTTAAAAGTAATTGAATTTCATTTTAGTCAAGTTGTTGAATAAAGTAACTTTATTAATCTGTCTTCAGTCAATTGAAAACCAAACTGATCGTATTGAGACGATAGTAGACTCATTAAAAGCCTCTACTCCGTCTACTTCTCAAGCTAAAAGTGAGCATATCTGGCCAACTTTTACTTCTCAACCTAGAAGCACTCCAAAAGAGTCTACTTCTCATCCAAGAAGCAACCAATCTGTCTTATTTAAACCTCCCCCAACCTTAGATATCCCAAAAAAGAAAATTGAGAAAACTGAGTCTAACATTCTTGATGAGATTGTTACTCGACTCCAAAAGATCCAGGTATCTAAAGGAAAATTCGAAGACAGTCAGGCCCTAACTCTTTCTCTTGCCGAACCTTCTGACTCAGAAATTGAAATGGTAGAAAGAGAATTTCAGTCTATGCTACCTCAACAGGCAGCAGTTCCTGAGTTTCTTCCTCAACTTAATCAAGTTATGAGGAAGCTCCAAAAGTTATGCCTATAGCTCCAACAAATTATTATTACCCTCGACCTTTTTCTGTTGACCTTCAATTTGAAGTAGAAGGCGACCCTGCCAATTTTTCAATTGATAATAATACTATTTTTGAGTGGAATATTGATGGTTTATCTGAATATCAAATCATTAATCTTTTGAAATAGATGCTTATGTATGCTATAGTGGCAAAACTAAATCATTCATCTAATTCTGATGTTGCTAAAATGATAGCAACAGGATTTTCTGGCCAACTCCGTGGTTGGTGGGATTTCTATCTGTCTGAAGAAGTTAGACAACAAATTATAAATGATATGACCCGTATTCCACAACAACTTACTGAACAACTAGTTGATGGTAATTTTGCTCAACGAACTGTTTATGTCGACCAAGAAGATGCGGTAAATACTTTGGTCTACACTATAACTCTTCATTTTGTTGGACTAGTTGAAATTCTAGTTGATCGAACAAGAGAACAACTTATGAATCTTCGTTGTCCTACACTATCTCATTATAGATGGTATAGAGACGTATTTTTTGCTAAAGTCTTTTCTAGAGAGGACTGTAACAATTCCATATGGAAAGAAAAGTTCATCTCTGATCTGCCTCCTTTATTTGCTCAAAAGGTAAGGTACAGACTTAAAGCAAAGCATAATGGCACTATTCCCTTCAAGCAATACACTTACAGGGAATTAGATGTTGAAATATGCAATGAAAGTCTTCAACTCTGCACAGACCTTAAACTCAAAAACAATTGTCTAAAGAAAGACAAGCTGGATTTTGAGAACTTGAGGATTTCTGTGAACAATTTGGGTCTGAAAAGGTTCATCTTTCAAGCTTCAAGAAAACTCATCGAAAACTCTCTAAGTTTTCTAAGCCTAAATATCAGGCTAAACACTATAAAACCAAACCTAAGCTCTTTTTCAAGAAACACTTTTCAAAATCTCGTCCTCAAAATACTTTTCCTAATAAACCTCCTGTTTGTTATAAATGTGAAAAAGTAGAACATTATAAGAATAACTGTCAAACTAAAGCTAGAATCAATGCTTTAGAAATTAATGAAAAAATCTTGCTATATAGCTCTTCTGACCCTGAGCCAGACTCCGAGTCTAATTCAGATCAAGATGTTGCTCAACTTAAGTTCGATAGTGATTTTTCTGAGTCTAAATCTCAGACTCCCCATTGTAGTTGTGATCCTTTTCAGGCTATGCTAAAGGAAAATAGTTTAATGGTTCTCTCCTCCGAAGAATCATTCCTCTTAAAAACCATTAACCAAGTCAATGATCCTACAACTAAGGGTCAACTCTTACATGAGTATATCACCTTAGTTAAGGATAACACTAGGCCTAGCCCAGTTCCTACTAAACCTACAATTCATGATTACAGTTTTAAAACTATAATCAATTGGGTTAAAGCTGCTTCTCTTACCCGAGAACCTACTATTCAGGAACTTCATAAGGACTTCAACGAAGTTAAAACTAAAGTTCAAGATCTTAAACAAATAATTCAAATTCTTGAACTTTACAATGTTCAATAGGTTATTGAGCAAGATTCTAACGAAGAAGTTTCCTTCAAGGATCTACTAGCAACCCAAAATATAGTAGCTAATACCTCTACGACTCCTGCTATAGTTTCTTCTGATGATGCTCAAATCTTAACAATCCAATAGGTTCAAACTCATTAATGGCATGTAATGATTGACATCGTGGTTAATCATGAGTTTAGCCTAAAAACTATCGCCTTAATTGATTCAGGCGTAGATATAAATTGTATTAATGAAGGACTTGAACCTTCTAAATACTTTGAGAAGATTGCTCAAAAATTGGTTACTGCTGATGAATACAGAATGCAGGTCGGATATAAACTCCCCTCTGCTTCTATCTATACTAATGGATACTGCCTGAAGACTCATTTTATAATGGTAAAAGGACTTTCTCAGTTTGTACTACTTGGTACTCCATTTTTATCCCAGCTGTATCCATTACAAATTGACACCGTCGGTCTTCATTCGGTGATTCAAAATCACCCTATCACCTTTCATTTCATCGAACCTCCCAAGGTTCATATAGTGAATGAAATCCGGGCTCAAGTTCAGTCCAAAGAAAAGTTCATATGCTCTTTATCATCTGAAATTCAACAAAAGAGCATACAACAAAAAATTAATGACCCTACCTTTCAAGTTCGAGTGAAAAACTTTCAAGCTCAACTTGAAAAGGAAGTTTGTCTAGACATTCCAACTGCATTCTGGTCTAGGAAAACTCATATTGTTACTCTTCCATATGAAGACACCTTTTTCAAAAATTAGATTCCTATTAAAGCTCGGGCAACTCAAATGCCTGATCTTTTAAGGGAAACTTATCAGAAGGAAATCTCTAAACTTCTTACTAAAGGTCTTATTAGACCAAGTAAGTCTCCCTGGACCTGCACTGCATTTATGTAAATAAAAATGCTGAGATTGAAAGAGGTGCACCCAGACTTGTTATAAACTATAAACCTTTAAATAAGGTTCTTAAGTGGATTCGGTATCCTATCCCTAATAAGAGAGATCTTTTCAATCGATTATACGCCTCTCGCGTATTTTCTAAGTTTGATATGGACTTCGGATACTGAAAAATTCAGATAGCAGAGAACGATAGGTATAAGACAGCTTTCGTTGTCCCATTTGGCCAATACGAATGGAATGTTATGCCTTTTGGTCTTAAAAATGCTCCATCTGAATTTCAAAATATTATGAATCAAATTTTCAATCAATATTCACAGTTTATAATTGTGTATATTGATGATATTCTTATATATTCTCAGGACATTTCTCAACACTGGAAACATTTAAATCTCTTCTTTTCTGTTATTCGACAAGCAGGACTTGTTGTTTCTGCAAAGAAAATAAATTTATTTCAAACCAATGTTCGATTCTTGGGACACTACATCTCTTTTGGATCCATCATTCCCATAGAACGAGCTATTCAGTTTGCTGATAAATTTCCTGATGAAATAACAGACAAGACTCAACTCTAAAGGTTTTTGGGTAGCCTAAATTATATTGCTGAGTTCTTAGCAAATGATGCCAAACCTTTGTTTAATCGGCTTAAACAGCAGACTGAACCATGGATAGCTGTACGTACTAATTCAGTCCGTAAAATCAATAGGTTGAAGATGAACATTTATGGCTAGAAGAAAGGGAACTTGATGATAATGTAATACCAAAATCAGGTAACTAGTTTTGGTAAGAATTTTTTACCTACGCCTACCTTAAATGGGAATCCATTCAATGAGTGGCTTGAGATGCATGTGGGCATTGGGAGGGCATTTCTGAATCCTAGATTGGTGGATGAACCGTCGTCCGTTTAGGAAAAGTTTTTTCATTTTTCAAAGCTATTATAAACAAATGTTATATCTTCATCATCTATCCTGCAATTTCCAATCGTGGAGGATACCAGCCCTATCATAAGGAGGATTATTTTCCTCAATCTCCAGTACAATCAGATTCTACCAAAAAAAAAAAAAAGATTTGTTACCATGTCTACCAAAAAGAGAGAAAAAATATTACCAGAGTCACCAACAAACTGAGCAAGCACTTGTCTTCTATATAAAATATTGTTTGAGGAGAATAAATATAATACAAGAGATTGAATAGATGAACAAGATAGAGATTTTGGTCTAAAACCCAGAGGACACGCAGCCCACACTCTCTTTGAAAATTCACACATAAAGAAAAGATGCCAAGTGGATTCGGGGGAAGTACAGAAGGCTTACATACACAGACTTGGAAGTGCAATATATTCCTGGGACCGCTAGTGAAGAAAACCTGTTACACAGCAATGGATGGAGCTAGGGTAAGCTCTGAGCAATCAAATGTCTCACCTTCACTTTCATTGATCCACTCAGTTTTTGCACCCTTTTAGCAATCCCAACCAACTGATCCTCCTCCATCTTCCTTGTAGAAGAAACCAAAGCCACATGAGTCCCACTGAGTTCATCATAAATCCTCTCAAATTCCTCCAACACCTCACCTACCATCCCCACCTTATTCTTATCAACCATCATCTTAATCCACATCACCAAATGCTTCTGAAACCTCCCCTTTTCAGTTACTTGTTTCACCATTAATTCACCTTTCATCTTATCATCCATGAATGGATTGGTCAAGGCTGATCGGAGATCGTCATCTCGAAGCAACCTTGAGAACCTTTGGACATCTCTTTCAAGGGCTTCGAGAGTGTTGTTGCAGCGGGCTACATCTAAAAGAGCAGCTGCATAGCCACTCGCGGCGTTTCGATGAACTACTTGTGATGGGAATTTGGGTGATGAGGATTGAGAGGAAGAGAGGAATGGAGAAGATTGGTCCTTATTGAAGCTCAAGGAAGAGGTGGGCTTGTTAGAAATTGAATTGGGTTTTCTGGTTAAGAGATGGGATTGTGAAGTAGCAAGGTTAGAGATGTGAGGAGGTTTGAAGAGATGGAATTCACGAGGGGTTGTGGAGTTAAGACCAGAGACTTTGAGAGTGGAGACAGAGGTCGGCAAGGTATCCATGGAGGAAGACCTTGAAGAGTACTACTGTGTCTTATCTTGAAGGAGCTTTGGTCATGTAGTTTGTTGGCTTTGATATCTAGTGCAAGAAAGGGATATAGAAAGATTTCAGCCACTCAAAAATGACTTCACCTCATATAACTTCTAATGCCGAATATGCCCTTATATAAACATAATTTGCCTATATGCTCTTCCAAAAACAATGCAAATAGGACTGAATCTCGTCTTCTACCTATATATACTCATCGAGAGTGTTGATAGTGTTGGGGTACTCAAGCAGGAGATCCATGGCCGCACCTCTCCTCATTCCACCATCGCTCTCCGCCAGATTCTACAACAAGGACTCGTAACCAATCCAAGATCTGATTCTAGCCATATAGAGGACAACTAACCACAAGAACTGAGAGGAGGATTTGATTATTAAGACTTGCCCATTTGCAGCGATTATTTGACCCCACCCTGACAAATTGGCAGCTTCTGTGAGAGCAGCCCTCCATGCCTCCACCTTCCCCTTCTCATCCTTGAAACGCCCTTCGCCACTTCGTGTCTCTTGAATGCCTGCGCATAAGAGTTACTCTGTTTCCTGACATTAGATTGATCCATCTTGTAGAAAACAGGCAAAACCTGTCTTGTTCAGATCCGATCCGATTTTCTCTGATCGTAGCGCGAGAAGCAAAATCCCAGATGTGGAGCCAAAGGATGTCATGGTGCACGATCTCCCTCATTCCCCTCCCTTTCAGGATCATCTTCTTCCCCACCAATTTCATCATCATCAGAGCGTAGGAGAAAGCACAAAATTGCAAAATCTCCCTTTATAACTTCTCCACTCTTCCCGTGATCAACTTTTAATTGTTGTTCGCTCCACAATTTCGATGTTCTTCTCTGTTAGATTCAATCTCTGCGAATTCTTTCCTGTACCCATAAACCCATAACTTCTCTCTTGTTTTTTTTTTTTCCTCCAATCTGGTCTGTTTATTCGCCAACAATGTCGTATGGGTACCCAGGTGGTGGTAGTTTTACTACTCTATCGAGATCGACAGTGAATCTGCCGATGGAGTTCTTAGGTGATGATTCTCCATTCTGCAACTAGACAATGATAGTGTATGGGTGAGGTGATGATTTTGCAAAAACCCTCAACAAAGCCGGAAAAAAATTGATCCGCGAGTTATCGAAGATGGGAGTGTTTGAAGCTAGCTTGAAATATTGTGTTTTACTGATGAAGCAGTTAAACATTCACCATTAGCGACAAAGCCCCCAAATTTTGAGAGAGAGAGAGAGAGAGAGAGAGAGATCTTATCTTGAAGCTCGAAGTCCTATTTACTTTCTCTTTTATTGTGTTAAACTGAATGTGGATGGTGCAAGTAAGGAGAATCCGGGTATTAGTGACGGGGAGAGGCATTATTAGAAACAATAATGGAAATGTTCTGGCAGCTTTTTCTAATTTTTATGGAGTGTGCATAAATTTAGTGGCGGAGATGAAAGCCTTTAGAGATGGTTTGGTATTGTGTAAGGATTTGGGTCTTTCCAACTTTTATATTAATTCTAACTCCTCCTTATTGTGAGACTTGTTTCTCAAAGATCATGTACCTTGTGAAACTGTTGGTATTGGTTTCAGGAAGTAATCAAACTATGCGATTCCCTCAGAGCTCATTTGCCCTTTTCTTTTTGGGAAAACAATTGCATAGCGGATTGGTTAGCTAACTTTGCATGTGAATCTTGTATAAATTCGATTTTTCATGGTGATAATTCTCTCCCATCTAATATTAGTTACACACTTGGGAGCATAAAGTGAGATTGTCAATCTTTAAAATATAATCTTTCCTCGTTTGAAGGTCTTTCTATTGGGTTGTGCGCATGTCAAAATGTTTTGCATCTCATGGGTTGGGGTAAGGCGGGTTACGCCCCCCCTTTGTTTATTTATTATTTTGTTTCTCTTATTTAATAAAATCTAGGGGCTTCCCTGAGTCCCAGATAATATTCAGGTTAAGAGAGAGAGAGAGAGAGAGAGAGAGAGAGAGGTCCTATCTTATTGAATTGGTTTTTTAGTAAAGGGCAAAATGTTCTTTTACTATGTAAAACTAACGGCATACTAACACACTCAATGCAAGGGGAGGGGAGGGACCATAATTCCTTCAAACCATTGGATCCCGGCAAACTATGGAGAGGCATAATTTTCCAAAAAAAAAAGTCAAAAATAAATCTACAAAAGAGATTATTCATATGGAATCATGGTTTCAAGTATCGGTATCGTATCGGCCATATTATAAGGATATCAATTGAGATCGATCCCCAATCCTTGACTGATCTAGATCGGTTACCTATATCGTTTTGAGGTAAAACAGTAAAAAATATATTTTTCTAAAAAGCAAGGGGCAAAATTAACCGATACCCACCGATCCTCTCCGGATCGATATCAGTAGTGACCGATACTGGCATCGATACTGAGAACTAAATCCATGTATGGAATAGATATGGATCAGCCATGTAAGACGGTTTTGCTTTTAAAATATGATATACATATTTGGTTGTATTTTGATAATAATAATACCATTTGTCCGTGTCATTTCACTAATCCAATATCAGCCAAATATTGGCATGAGTATCAATAGATCCATCAATATCGATCATGGTTTAAGAATTGGACTGAATTGGTTAAAATCGATTAGATTAGAATGGATGGATATTGACCTTTACTGATCCCAATTCTTGGTCGATACTGTATTAGTGGATCAGTAGAACAAAAGATAAAACAAAATAAAGTCATTTTTAAGGGTAATTTACAGCGCCACCCCCTGGAGAATGCCACTATTATAAGAACACCCCATCTGTTTCACCAAATTAGACTCAGACCCCTTACCAACAGCCACTGTTAAATAAAGAGTTAAAATGACTATTATACCCCTCCGCCTCCCTTGGTGTGGCTATTGTTCTCACTAACCGTCACACCACCACCGCCACCGCTGCCGCTGCCTGATCCTCCCAATACTATAATCACCACAACCATAGCGGCTCTCATCTCATCCCACTGATTGCCGATGCCGCCGTTGCAAGGATTCTCTTTACAAAGTTCGGCAAGATCACCCAAACCTATGTTGGGAAAAAAACAAACCTGATTTCCCACTACCTGTGTACAACAATAGAGATGCAATACCACAACAATATACAGAGAACAAGTAATAGAGATAAAATCGATCAAGCCAAACCACAATAGGAGACACCAATTTTTAACGTGGAAAACCCTTTCAATGAGAAAGGTAAAAACCACGGGACCTAGTCAAGATAAAACTTCCACTATGTAAATAATGGGGTTATATAGTTCTCTCTAGATGTACTGGAGGCTACCAATAAACATCAAGAGTAAAACCCTACTCATGGATAACAAAATATCTCACCAAATAACAAGGTGGAATCACATGAACAAATACACTCTCACCTCAACTGGCAATGAAAAATACAGAGAGAACTATCACCTTCCCTGCTTCCCTAGACACCAAGAACACTACCACGCCTCTGTCGATCTCCTCCTTGAAGCTTCTGGTTTCACAACATCAGGATGAAAGAGAAGAACAGAGAGAAAAAACCGAATGCTTCTTGTTTTCTTTTCTTCTCATAGAAAGAAGAAGATGGGGGTATGAGATAGAGAGAGATCAAGAGAAAAAGAGGCGGAGAGTACCGAGAGAGTGAGAGGGAGAGCACAAACAGAGAGGGGGAAAAGAGAGAGAGGGGTGCGGTGACTTATTCCCCACTCTACTCTCTCTCTCTCTTGTCCTTCTCATTTAATACTTTAGTTTTTTTTTTTTTTCTTTTTCAAACTCAGCTGGCCTCCTCTTGACTTGTGAGGAGGACCCAACAAACTCCCCTCCAACTCATAAGGAGAGATTTGGCACATCTAAACCAGCCATGCTTCATTTTGGGTAATGCCTTTGTCATCATATCTGCACTATTCTTGTCAGTATGGATCTTCTCAATTTCCATAAGCCTCTGTTCCAGAACATCCCTAATCCAGTGATACCTCACATCAATGTGCTTGGACTTGTAATGAAAACTTGGATTCTTACTTAAGTGGATGGCACTCTAACTATCACAGTAAACAGTGTATCTGTCTTGCTTCAAACCCAGTTTATGAAGAAACCGCTTCATCCACAACATCTCTTTGCAGGCTTCCATAGCAGCAATATCCTCAGCTTCTGTAGTTGATAATGCCATGCACTTCTGCAACTTGGACTGCCAAGACACTGCTCCCCTTGCAAAAGTGAATAGGTAGTCTAATGTAGACTTCCTTGAGTCAATGTCACCTACCATATCTGCATCTGTGTATCCCTGTAACATAGGCTTGTCACCTCCAAAACACAAACATGCCTTGGATGAACCTCTGAGATACCTCATGATCCATTTTACTGCTTCCCAGTGCTCTTTTCTTGGATTGGAAAGAAATCTGTTTACCACTCCAACTGCATGTGCAATGTCAGGTCTTGTACACACCATAGCATACATTAAACTTCCTACAGCTGATGCATAGGGAATTTTCTTCATCTTTGCTATTCCTTGCTTAGTTGAAGGGCTTTGCTCATTGCTCAACTTGAAGTGACCTGCAAGTGGGGAACTGATTGACTTTGCTTTGTCCATCTTGAACCTTTCAAGCACTTTCTGTATGTACCTTTCTTGTGATCGCCAAATTTTATTTGCTTTCCTATCACGAGAGATCTTCATGCCTAAGATTTGTTGTGTCGGTCCCACATCCTTCATGGCAAAGGGCTTGCTCAATTCTTTCTTCAACCTTTCAATTTTGTTGATGTCTTTTCCAACAATCAATATGTCATCAACATAGAGCAAAAGAATAATGAAATCACCTTCTGAAAATTTCTTAAGGTCTGTTGTACCCATGATCCATCATGAATGAATCGAACTTCTTGTACCACTACCTTGGTGCCTGTTTCAAACCATACAAGTTCTTCCATATAGTGCAGACCATGTGTTCTTTGTTCTTGATTTTGAAACCTTCTGGCTGTTCCATATAAATCTCTTCCTTCAAATCACCATGGAGAAAGGCAGTCTTCACATCAAGTTGTTGAACTTCCAAATTCATACTTGTAGCCAGACCCAATATAACTTGAATGGATGACATCTTCACTACAGGAGAGAAAATTTCTTCAAAGTCAATACTTTTCTTTTGCCCAAAACCTTTCACGACTAGCCTTGCCTTGTACCTTGCTTTGGAGTTGTTCTCCTCTGTCTTCAACCTGAACACCCATTTATTTTTGAGTGCCTTTTTACCCTTAGGTAGATTCACCAAATCATAAGTGTGATTCTTTTGCAAAGAATCCATCTCATCCTACATAGCTTTTAACCATTCAGCTTTATGCTTGTCAGCCTTTGCTTCTTCAAAGCATTCCAGTTCACCTACATCTGTTATTGTGATATACTGATTTGGTGGATACATAGTTGAAGGTTGACGCTCTCTTGTACATCTTCTCAACTGAGGTTCAACTGGTGGCTCTTGAGGGGGCTGCTCCCCCTGTTCATCATCACTTGTATCATTTGTAGGAGCATCACCATCAACATCTTGCACGTCTCCCCCATCATCATCATGCACCATGGGTGGAGGAACTGGATCAAGATCAATCAGATCATCAACAAATGGTTGAGGCTTTTCAATTTTATTAAAATTTTCAATTGTCTGATCTTTAAGAAATATCACATCTCTGCTTCTAATAAGCTTCTTCTCAACTGGATCCCATAACCTGTAACCAAACTTATCATTTGCATATCCCAAGAAAATACACTACTTTGCCTTGTCATCAAGCTTGGACCGCTCATCTTTTGGAACATGCACGACTGTCCTGTATTCAAATACCTTCAAATGACCGCAGGAAATATCTTTCCTGCTCCACACATGTTCAGAAACATCTCCATTCAGAGGGACTGATGGAGATAAGTTAATCAAGTAAACAGTAGTACGCATAGCTTCTCTCTAGTAACATCGTTCCAACTTTGCCTATGAGAGCATACACCTGATTCTTTCAATAATTGTGTGATTCATTCTTTCAGCAACACCATTATGTTGAGGGGTCTTGGGAACTATCGATTTATGTTGAATACTATGATCATTGCAATATTTCTCAAATGGACCACTGTACTCACCACCATTATCTATACGAATGTATTTGAGAGGTTTCCTTGTTTCTCTTTCAACCATAGCATGAAAATTTTTAAACACATCTAAAACCTAATCTTTAGTTTTCAATGCATATGCCCACACTTTTCTAGAAGCATCATCTATGAAAGTAACAAAATAAGAAGCACCACCAAGTGTTTTCACTTTCATAGGACTATAGACATCAGAATACACCAATTCCAAGATATTTCTTTTTCTTTGAGGAAGCTTTTTATGAAAAGTAACTCTATGTTGTTTACCAACCAAACAATGAACACAGTGTTTTAAAGGCGTACCTTTCATGTTGCAAAGCAAATTTCTTTTGGTGAGGATTTGCATTCCTTTCTCGCTCATGTGACCAAGTCGTCGATGCCACAAGTTTGTAGTTGATTCCTCCTCTGTTGTGTTTACCTCAGCCCTGCACACTTGTGCTTTTGTGTAGTATAATGTGCAACATTTGCTTTCTCTAGCCACCACAAGGGATCCTTTGGTAAGCTTCCATTGACTATTACCAAAGTGGTTGTCATAACCATCTTCATCTAACTTTCCTACTAAGATCAAATTCAGACGAAGTTCTGGTACATGTCTCACATCTTTGAGAACCAATTTGCAACCAACATTTGTCTCAACACTTATGGCACCTACTCCCACAATTTTTGAAGTACTACTGTTGCCCATTCTTACAACACCAAAATCACCTGCCTTGTAAAAGGTAAATAACTCTCTGTGAGGGGTAGCGTGGTACAAAGCACCAGTATCAACAATCCAGTTTGTGTCATGATCTGAGAGAGTGAGACAAGATTTTTCACAGCCCGAGAAAACAATAATGTCTCCATTTGAGCCGACAGCAGCAGTATCATTTTCTTCTTTCTTCTCTTCACCTTTTCCTTTCACTGTATCTCTCTTGAGCTTCCTGCACTCCTTTTTCATGTGTCCTTCCCTTTTCTAGTAGTAACATGTAATCCCTTTTCTTAACTTGGATCTTCCTTTTGAATTCTCTCTATACTAAGGTTTCCTCTGTTTGCTTCTCCCTCTATTCTTTGTGACAAGTGCCTCTTGTTGAGATAAACTTGTGGACTTTTTTTTCGTTTCTTCATTCAACAGACTTCTAGTTACTTGATCGATTGTAAGTTTTCCATCTGGAGCAGAATTACTCAGAGACACCACTAATATCTTCCAATTGTCAGGTAATGAACTGAGAGGTAACAAGTCTTGTAACTCATCATCTCATACAACATTCATAGTGGAGAGCTGGTTCATAATACTTTGCACTTCATTCAAATGTTCTGCAGCTGAGCTTCCTTCTCTGTACTTCAGGTTTACAAGTTTTTTAATTAGAAAGGCTTTATTTTCAGTAATCTTCCGTTCATACAACCTTTCTAATTTCTTCCACAATGAACGAGCCGATGTTTCTGTGGATACATAATGGAAAACTATATCATCCAATCATTTTCGAATGAAGCCAATGGATTTTCGATCTAATGTTTTCCAATCTACATTAGACATTTTTTCTGGCTTTGCTATGTCACCCTCTACAAGTGCATATAGATCCTTACAATACAACAAGTCTTCTATTTTTGTTTTTCAAATCATACAGTTGCTTCCATTTAAACTTACCATCCTAGAACTCTCTTCCATTGTTTACACATACTTACAACCCAAGCTCTAATACCACTTGTTGGTAAAAAAACAAACCTGATTTTCCGCTACCTATGTGCAACAATAGAAATGCAATACCACAACAATATATAGAGAATAGGTAATAGATATAAAATCGATCAAGCCAAACCACAGTAGGAGACACCAATTTTTAACATGGAAAACCCTCTCAATGAGAAAGGTAAAAAACCACAGGACCTAGTCCAGATCAAACTTCCATTATGTAAATAATGGAGTTACACAGTTCTCTCTAGATGTACTAGAGGCTACAATAAACATCAGGAGTAAAACCCTACTCATGGATAACAAAATATCTCACCAAATAACAAGGTAGAATCACATGTACAAATACACTCTCACCTCAACTGGCAATGGCAAATACAGAGAGAACTATCACCTTCCCTACTTCCCTGGACACCAAGAACACTGTCACGCCGCTATCGATCTCCTCCCTGAAGCTTCTGGTTTCACAACACTAGGATGAAAGAGAAGAACAGAGAGCAAAAACCGAATGCTTCTTGTTTTCTTTTCTTCTCATAGAAAGAAGAAGATGGGAGAATGAGACAGAGAGAGACCAAGAGAAAAAGAGGCAGAGAGTACCAAGAGAGTGAGAGGGAGAGCACGGAAAGAGAGGGGGCGAAAGAGAGAGAGGGGTGCGGTGACTTGTTCCCCACTCTACTCTCTCTCTTGTCCTTCTCATTTAATGCTTTAGTTTTTTTTTTTTTCTTTTTCAAACCCATCTGGCCTCCTCTTGACTTGTGAGGAGGACCCAATAACCTGAACACGAGGAAGAATATAAAGAAGGAGCAGGAGTTGGCTCGCTCCTGTCACTGACCATCAAAAAATCAATGAAACTAGGCCTAGCCGTCTCAATATTCCTAACTCTATTCTCCTTTAAAGGTTGGGAGAAGATCTCTTCATCATTTTTAGTTGTCCTTCTCTTCAAAAATATGTGACAAAGAACCCAATCTTCCACTTGCATGGTAGAATCCTGCAAAAAAGAAAAGAATTTGAATTAACTGCAAATGGGTTTTCTTCCACTGAGGCTAAAATAAAAACCATTAAGATTATAAACTCACTTGGGTTGGGTTTTTATTTTGTGGGAAAATGCAGGGAACAATTGTAGAGTTAGAGCCAGCTAGACGATATTCATGCATGATCCAATCAATTCTAGACCCGTGAGGAGGCTTTCCCCTATTGAAAACCAGGGTCTTCTTTATCCCTATTACATGGTTGGTTTTAGAAGCTATGATTTTCCTATCAATTCCAGTGGCCTTCCAGTAACCGGAACCTGTTGTTGTCAAGAAATCGTCGTTAACCTTATGGATTCCAGCACTTTACAGGGCTAGTGGGAGTTCCAGAACGAGTTGTCACTTGCCGGGAAGATCAATTGTGACCATGTGGTGTCCCTCCTTGATTCCGGCAATGGCGAAGACTGGGAATGAGAGGATGATGAGGAACAAAATCGATTGAGAGTTGCTGTTGGTTGCTATGAATTCCTGTTGTCCGGTGGTCCAGGAGAAAGGTAAATTAGATAAATTATTACATGGGTATTTTAAGTACTTCATGTTTAATAAGGGTATTTTGGTATTTAAAATAAAATTTAGTTGCTAACATCAGCATAGGTAGTATATTCCTTAACCGTGACTGAAGGTAGGGGGTCTAAGTCTAATTTGGTGAAACAGAGGAGGTGTTCTTATAATAGTGGCATTCTCTTTGGGGTGGCGCTACAAATTACCTTTTTTTAATGGGGAAATTACCTAGATCCAGTAGATAAGATAATCTATTATAAAATAAGAAGTCTGGAATTTATTTTACATTCATCAGTTTCAATTGAAAAATATTTACTTAATCTCCAAAGCTAATTATTGTTCATAAAACCTAAGAAAAAGTAAAAGCAAACTTCCTAAAATAACCCCAACCTTATTTAACATGCATAGGTGGAATCACATTAATTGCTTCTTGAAAACCAACGTGATTCACGTTCTTCTTTTTGTTTCCAATTCCAATTTGCAAGTGTCTGACTCTGCTTCTTCACACAATCATGGAGTCCAACCATTAGGAAATCTCTTCTTAAGTCCATTCGCCATTAACTCCAGGAATACAGGCCTTGGTAATCTCCGAATCCTCACTGATGAACTTGTCCTTGATATTCTAGGGTTTCTGGGTGGCTTCCATTTGGGTCTTTTAGCTACAATAAGCAAATCGTTTTAAGTATTCTACAACCATGAACCTCTTTGGAGGAACGTTGTTTTGGAACATCTTAAAGGAGAGTTTTTTTTTTTTTAATGGGTCTTGGAAGTCTAGTTACATTTCTACTTTCAACCCTTCTTTTCCTGTGTTGAATAATGGTTCCTCTGATTTGAAAGTTAGAGACTTCTATTCTAATTATCTTTTCCAGAGTTGGCTCTGTGCGAGCCTTGAAATGAAACAAGAGTGGCTTGAGAGGGATAACATCGAGAGGAGGAGAGGAATATTGGTTAAGGAATTTATATTGAATTTTGAAGAACTGAACAAGCCAATGCTATTAGAAGGGTGTTTGGAGAATTGGGATGCTTTGGAGAAGTAGGACAAGGAATATCTTACTAAGGTTTGCAAGGATGTTAGATTTTCAATAGGTCCAGTTGAAATGAAGCTTGAGGACTACTTTAGGTATGCAGACAGGGTGAGAGAGGAGAGAGAAGGCCATTGTTACTTTTCGACCGAAAGATTGCTAAGAAAGTTCCCATATTGGGTTCAGATTATAAAATTCCGTTGTACTTTAGAGAGGATTTATTTTCTGTTTTGGGAGGTGAGTGGCCAGAGTAGAAATGGGTAATTATTGGGCCTACAAGGTCATGTTCCTCATTCCACATTGATCCAAATTCAACTTCAGCTTGGAATGTAGTGATCGAGAGAATTGGAAACAAAAAGAACGTGCATCACGGTTTTCAAGATGCAACTAATGTGATTCTCCCTCAACAGTTATGCAGGGTATATAAGATTGGGGTTATTTTAGGAATTTTGCTTTTACTTTTTCTTGGGTCCCATAAACAATAATTAACTTTGAGGATTAAGTAAATATTTTTAAACTTGAAACTAATGAATGAAAAATAAATTTTAGACCTTCTTATCTTGTAATAAATTATCTTATCTAGTGGATCTAAGTAATTTCCCCTTTTTTAATTGACATTAGGGATATTTTTGTTCGATCCAAGCCAATTCGATCAGAATCGGCCTTGACTAATCCGGATCCCAATCCCAATTCCATCTAATCAAAGCTTAATGCCGATATAATACAGTCGATCCCAGACTGATATCTAAAACAATGATCCAATATTATAGATGGCCCTGAGCAACTTTTTTTTTCTATTTTTTGGGTGGGTAGAAATGACCCTGGTCCCTAGGCACATTTACTACAACACAAAAGGTAAGATTGTTTTTTTTTTTTCATCAACCATATGGGATTCCCTACTTAATTTGGATATTTTACCACCATTTTTAACTAGTCAAACTCAGTTAAAAGCCATCTTCATGGTTAATCCAAATCCAAAGCCAATTATATCTATTTTTTTACTACTTTTTCCAAATGTCCAGTTCCTCCACTGCTCCACCTAACAAAGTCACAAATGGTGCTACACTGCTACTTATGTTGAAGAAATGGTGCTACTTATGTTGGTTCTTCAAGTTTTGTAAAATGACAAGTTGTAATTAAAATATGGGAAAAGGGTGGGAATGCTAGCGGCTTACATTGGAAATAGGTATACTAGTGGTTTAGTGACTATCAGATGAAAAATAAAAGATCTCAACCGTTTATAGCCGTTGTCCTACAAAACCTAATAAATACCGTCACTCCACTGTCTTCTTTCCTCTTCTTCTTCTACCTTTCCCCTTCCTCTCCGTCTCCAACTCTGCCTCCCTTCCAAAAAATATGCTAACCCCCCGCTACCCCTCTCTAGGAAGGAAGAAGGGGAGAAGTGAATGTTCTTGAGGGATATGGTGCTACTGTTTCTGCTATTGTCATTGAGACTGATAGTGGGTTAGGGATTCGTTCTAGTGAATATCCGCCATTGAATTTCAAGGTGGATGAGGTCGGAGCACTAAGTGGACGCGAGGTTGAAGCTCTGGCGGCATCATTTTTACCGAGAGTCACTAGTAAGGTCCCACACCTCCTAAAACAAAAAAGAAAAAGAACAAAAATGAGCAGAAAACGTTTGCTCTAATTCTGACTCTGATTAAGGAATACGTCGATCCCTTGTTACCTCTCTATCTCTCTCTCTCTCTGTCTCTCTCTTTCTCTGGCCCGGTTGCCTCCTCCCACTAGCAAAGCAACAGGATTCAGACCCAGATAGATGGAAAAAGTTAAACAAACATTTTACAGAGAGGAGATACAACAACCAAAACATAGATTTTGGAATATCGAAATATATAGAAAAATCAAAAAATTCCAGTAGCATCTCAAATAACTCTAACAGACATTTGGAAATGAATCCAAAAGATGCAGCAGCAGAAAATCCAATATATATCTGGTGGAGATGATCGAGTTGAGATGAAAAATTCTATTTGGTTCAAACGTCATTGCTGGAGATGGAAGCTCTAGACGATCAGATATGGTGGCTTATGACTTGAAACCTGAAACCTGAAACCGAGGGCAGGGAGGGAGATCCAACGTAGGGCAGGGAGAGGGAGAGTTGCGGAAAGGAGATGCAGCCGTTTGCAGGATAGACATGGCAGTCAGGGTTTCAGGTCAAGTAGCATCACCAGTCACCAGTCAGTTGCAAAGGGTAGCGGGAAGAGGGAAGGGAAAAGGTGTAGCACAAGTTGATTGAAAGTTTGGATATCTTATCTCCATCCAACGGTTTAATTCAAATTGATCAAATCCTACGGTCAAAATCTTGCTAGCATTCCTAATTCTTAAGTAACCTGCTAGCATACATATCCCTCTCCCTTAAAATATGGATGCCTTTACTAACAAAATTTAAAATATAGATGCATCATGGGTGTCATATATGGCCGTGAGTTGAATATATATATATATATATACATAAATGTGCACGTATGGCTTTGGTGTGTGTGTGTGTGTGTGTGTGTGTGTGTGTGAGAGAGAGAGAGAGAGAGAGAGAGAGAGAGAGAGAGAGAGAGTTGAGTGACTCAACTCAAAGTATAGTTGTACAATAATTAATAATAAATTGGTACGTAATTTTACGATTATCATAATTTAGAATTTTTACAGATTTCACCGATCAATATGTCTTTAGTCAAGGACTCAAGATCAATAAAGCAGTTGTAATTCCCACCCCCTATCATTTGTGTTTCCAACTTCTACTCCCGAGGCTGATAGAGAGAATGAAGTAGAGATCTCCGGATCTATGCTTATTTTCAATTCCCCCAAACATTTCGTCGCTTACTACTCCCTTCCTCGTCTCTGGGTGCCTAGGTATCCACCCAATAAGTGGTGAAGATCTGGATGCAGAGGTAAAAAATGAAATTGAAGTGAAACACCTCCAACCACCTAACACATTAGAGCATTATTTACCAACTATCAGAGTATTGATTTCATGGTTTTAGATTGCCTTAAACGAGATTTGGCTCACAAATTATACGAATTAGAATATTAAAAAAAAAAAAATTAATGATGAGAAACACCAGCTTAAAATTAAAATAATGGTGAAAATCTTTCCAAACCCGTAGTGAAAGGTCAAACACTGGGTGTAGAGGCCACTATTTCCTCAGCTCTCACAACTAAAGAAACTTCTTCTTTTTCCTGAAATAAAAGTACGATTAGAAAAAGAGTTGGAGAGAGAGAGAAAGAAAAGGTTTCTACCGCTTTGGTTTGAATAAGGAATTTTAGGGGTTTAAGGATTTCAATGAAATAAAATAAATTGGAGAAGAAGCATTATATATGTAGAAAGCAAATTCAAACAATAACCTAGAGAAATAAAAGAAATTACGGAAGAATGAACCCAAGTACATCGTTGAGTTGCTTTACTTGATGTGAAACACAGATGTAAAAGAGGTTTCTTTCTTGGAACCGACTTCAGAAGTAAGGATACTTCAGCCTCTCACACTTTGTCTTTTTCTCAACTAATGTCAGCCCTTTCTTGCAAGAGCCAAGGAGAGAAAGAGAGGAACGTGAGAGACAAAGGAGTAAAAGAATTTTTTTTTTCTTTTAGGTAGAAGGAAAAGAGTTTCAAAAAGAAAGTGGGAGAGAGAGAGAGAGAGAGAACTGTGAGAATTTTTTTGATAGAAAAAGGGTGTAACCGTGTGAGAGTTGGAGATTATAAAGAAACTAATTTTTTTTAATACTTTTTATTGATGAGGAAACTAAACGAAATTAAAAAAGCAATTGAGGGGAGAGAATATAGAAATATATAGATTTTTTTTTTAGTAAAAGTAGAAAGAGATAGACTATAGCAAGATAGGTGGAGAGAAAATTAAATTAATAAAGAAAGAATATAATAAAAGATATGAGAGAGAGAGAGAGAGAGAGAGAGAAATGAGGAAAATAAATATTTTTTGGTAGAAGGAAAAGAGTTTCAAAAGGAGAGTGGTATAGAGAGAGAGAGAGAGAGAGAGAGAGGGAGAGAGAAATGAGGAAAATAAATATTTTTTTGTAGAAGGAAGAGTTTCAAAAGGAGAGAGAGAGAGAGAGAGAGAGAGAGACTAAGGGCCCGTTTGATAACGTTTCAAGAAACGCGTTTCTTCCGTTTTTGTGTCAAGAAACGGCAGAAACGGAACAAGAAGCGTTTGATAAAACTGTTTCGTTTCACTTGTTTTCAGAAATAGAAATAGAAATTTTTACCTATTTATGATTCAAGAAATGACCCAGGTGAAACAACTTGTTTCGCCGTTTCTGAAAACGACTCGTGGCCATTCTTTCGCTGGTTACTATCGACTTCTAGAAACATGACTCATCAAACACCTTCAATTCCATTTCTGTTTCTAGAAATGTTATCAAACGGGCCCTAATTTATCGAAGGAGTGTGAGAGTTTGAGACTAATAAAGAAATTCATTTTGCCATAACAGAGAGAGTGTTTTTTGTGGGGGAATGCAGCTTCCCCTAGCATCCCCATAGTTTGTCTCTCTCCTCTACTTGTATAGGTCATTTCCCAAGGGAGAAGATAGAGACAGAATGTGGTGGAAGCTATGAGCATCACGAGACCATTATCCCTTAAAACTAGTGTTGTTGAAGTGTCAAAAGTGTTTCTGTTAAAATACCTTCCAAACATGTTTATATTTCTTTTATGATTCATAAACACTCCTTACGCCATGATACCAAACACGTTTACTCCGTAGAAAGGTTCCTAAGAAAACACTTCCATAGAGCAAAAGTGTTCATTGCTCCATTGCTTGACAAACTACTCTCTGACATTCATCTTCTCCTATTATCCCCAGTAAGTTGGTTATTACTCTCTCTCTCTCCCTCCTTTCCTCCCAACTTCAATTCTAACAAAATTGTGTCCAGCGTGCCTCTTCCCATACCTTCTTGCAACAGTGAAGCCCCGCAAGTACAGAGCTCTTCAAACATGGAATCTTAACTGACTTTGTTCAAAACCCATCAAAACTATATTCAATTTCACCAAAGTTTCTACTAAGCCATTTGCCTAAGATTCTTGGGAGATTTTCTTCAATTTAGTTCCTTCTCATTCTCTTTCATCAATACTCTATCTTGGATGTTGGATGACCACTGCTTGGAAAATCTATAGAGATCCACATCTAGATATGTTTTCTTCTTCATATTATTATTTTTTAAAGTCTTGATGTGTTAATTTGGCTGGGATTAATTCTTAGGCCCTGCTTTGGATGCTATTTTTTGTTTATCTGTTAAGGTGCCATGTTCAATGGAGGCTTGTGAATGCACCAGTATGGAGGAGTGATCCGATTCAAATTGAAAGAACTGAAGAGCTAATGGTAAGCCTAAAATGATCATAAGAAAAGTATTGAGGAAAAGCATGCATATTTTAGGTCTTATCCAAAGTAGACTTTAGATAGATTTGACTAGATAGCAAGAATCCATGTAGCCAACTAGGGGTGCAACAAGGCCAGGTTGGGCTGGGTTTCTTAAAACCCTAGCCCAACCTGAGTCCCCTTAATTGGGCCCAAACCCTCATTGACCCTGACTCAGGGTTGCAAAACTTCAACCCTGGCCCTACTCTTCAGGGTTCAACCCAACCCTTACCCTCCCTGATTGCCCATGATTTTTCAAGGTCAGGTCGGGATGACCTTGACCTTGACTCTGATTGACCCAAACCTTGGTTTGCCATCAAGGGCTGGGTATACCCTGACCCTGACCCTACAAAATATGAAATAACTTAAAAATAAAAAATATTCATAATAAAGAGGAGATAAAAAATACAAAGTTACAAAATTCTTAGTAAAAAAAAGCATGAGAGAACTTTTTTTTAGTAAAAAAAAGGAAGAGAGATTGGTGAAAAGATATATTAAGAGTTTTGAGTTGTCAATTACTCAATGTCAAACAATATACAAAATTATGTTAAATTTAGGGTTAACATCAGGGTCACAACCAGGATTTACATTAGGGGCAAAAATCAGGGCCGGGTTCAGGGCGGGCTAGGTGGGCCAAAAACATCAGCCCTTACCTACCCTAGCCCTGACTCAGGGTCAAATTTTTGGGTCGATACTTATTCGGGATCAGGGCGGGCCAAGGGCGGGTTTGGGCCGTCAAGGGCAAACTTGCAGCCCTATAGCTAATCCCATTTAGGTGAGATTGATTTGTTGTGATATGTTCCTTTCCTTTTTTTGATCGGATCCATTTAGTCATTTAGTTGGGATAAAACTGAGTTATTGTTGTCGATGGTGGTGGTGTTTGGAATAACCCAACATATTATCCATAAGAATAAAAAAAAAAAAAAAAATAGCCTATTTAATGGATGTAATTGGATAATAAAACTATATTTTTTCAGTTTTTATTTACCCTAATAGAATATATATATATATATATATTTTGTTCGGTATCATTTTTTTTTCCTTAAATTTAGGTGAGGGTATTCAATTAGATTTCCTATCTTCATTACACAGATTTTTCCTGATAGATGAGACCCGGATTGGCTTTAATCTCTTGACTTCCATCTTGGATCAATAGGGATTCAATTGACTGAATTGTTTTGTTTCCAAATTTCAGTCCCCCCACTGAGAACAAAGGCATCGTTTGACAACGTTTCTACCGTTTATGTGTCAAGAAACCGTAGAAACATAAATTTCCATTTCTGGATACAAAAACGGAATTTAAGGTGTTTGATAAACCCTTGTTTCTCGAAACATTTCCCGCAGGCAAAGAGGCTGATCAAGTTGAAACAAACTAATAGCAAAGATAGACCAACAATAGAGATCAAGTCGACCAATCGAATCTGAGAACAAGTATCACAATCAATCGGCGAAAACTGCACAGTTGGGGTTAAAAAACCCACAGTTGTTTACATGAAGGTTCGATCATTTCCACACAAGCATTTTAGGGTTACAAGGAACTTGAAGAATAGGGGCGTACCTTACAGGAGATTGGAAAGCAGCACAGTG
Organism: Macadamia integrifolia; assembly: GCF_013358625.1. Lineage (NCBI taxonomy): Eukaryota > Viridiplantae > Streptophyta > Magnoliopsida > Proteales > Proteaceae > Macadamia > Macadamia integrifolia. The sequence goes on from NC_056568.1 coordinate 25,510,210, forward strand.
AAATGGGAACCGAAGCTGATCTACAGAAATATGAGGTCGCAAGAAGGGGTTTGAAGGTCGACGAGAGGCATCAAAGAAGTTTAGGTCCAGATTTGTAGAAAAACCGACTGAACACTTTACCCTTTCACCACTTGCAGAAAAATCACGAGTTTGGGAAGTGAAATGACCGCTCATCGACGACTGTAGAGTCACGGGAGTAGCAGATTCACGAGGGTTGCAGGAGAGACTCGACGACTGGAGCTTTGCGGATGAGTTGCAGAGGAGTACACCTCCACTGTGTAAAGGTTTCTTCAAAAGAGAACCGTGGTGAAGGGAGATAGAGGATGGGTAGTAGTGGTATTTGTTCGCTTTTTTTTTATCGACTCGTGGGCAATGATTAAAGTATCGGTATCGGTTGTCGTATTGATCGGCCAAAATTAAGATATGTATCGGAGAGTATCGTATCGTATCAGAGATACACTAAGATATGCTAAAGATACACACATAAATGGATAGGAAATATTTTTTTAAACACTTTTGCATAAAAAATTTGTTAAAAAAAACTATTGATAACATGTATTATGCATAAACATTAAATTGAGGGTATCGAACTAAGAATTCAAGGTTTGTAGTTGTCCCATAAATGTAAAATCCTTGTTCCCAACCTTGATTTCCACTTTAGTTAAAGAGAAATATGGCTGATAGCAACTTTGGAACAAAAACCCTTCAAAAAATCGTGTTTTTCTGAAAAATTACCCATCTTGGCCATTATATGACCGTAACGCACTGTGTCGGTACATACCGATACTCACTGATACGTACTGATATATATCGATACTCAACAATACGTGCCGATATATACCGATACGTACCGATCGATACATATCGATACTCATCGATACGTACCAATACATATCGAAACGTACATTTTACCTCAATTTTATATTTTCCATAGTCGTATCGAGGCATATCATATCGTATCGATGTGTATTGGTGGTGTATTGATGCATATCGGTATGTATTGTAGGATATATATCGATACGAAAGGATTTTAAAAATTTCATGTATCATATCGGTGTGTATCGTATCGATCGGCTAAATTTAAGATACGTATCGGAGGATATCGTATCGGTATCGAAGATACTTAAAACCATGCTCGTGGGGTAATTTGTTGGGCACAAGTTGTTTCAAAAAACGCAGAAACAAATTCTCCTTGTTTCGTTTGGGTGTTTCTAGAACTAGAAATTGTTTAAAATTTTTATTTACAATTTAAAAAATAGGTGAAACGGAACAGTTTTGTCAGACGCTTTTTGTTTCATTTTTGTCGTTTGTTGACACAAAAATGACAGAAATATGTTTCTTGAAATGTTATCAAACGGGTCCCAAATTTATGGTATGTATGCAACGCATGGGAGTTTGCACGATGCCAGTCAAGTATTTGATCAAATGCCAAACAGAAATCTATTTATGTACTTGCACAGAGAATGACAGGGTCATTTTGAAATTCAGTTATATCCATAGTTAGTTAAGTTGCATATTATACCTGTATTAAACTTGTATTCCGACGTTTAATTGAAAAAATCGGTTTTTTCCGTATGAAACTAAAAATACGTATTTATATTATACGCGTTTAATATGAGTATAATACGTATAATACGTATAATACCTTTTTCCATTTTTTTTCTTAAATAAAACTAAAATCAACCGACCTTCTTTCCTTCGTCTGAGAAAACCAAACCGCCGTGGAACAGTAGCCCCTTGCCCTTTGCCTTTGCCACATTCTTCTCCATTTCCGTTTCCGGTGGCCAGCGACCAAGGGCGAGCATCACTAACCCTGCTTCCTTCCTCTTTTCTGTTTTTCTTCCCATCGCTTGTCGAAAACCCAATCGAGGGAGATTGCAGTAGTGGGAGGGCGATTACAGCGGCGAGAGGGCAACATCTCCCTTCTTCTTCTCCTCCTCCTCCGTTCGGCCAGCCTCTACTCTTCTATGTAAGTATTTTCTGAGTGAAATGGATGCATAACTCTCTCTTTCTCTGTCTCCTCTAATTTTTTTCAGCCATCACTGTTAAACAAAGCAATCAAGTTAGGGATTACGGAAAGGTTGTCAATGCATTCCGTTGGGGCGTTTTAATTGCTTTTATTCCTCCCTCTTTTGGACTTTTACTTCAATTCTTTTTAGTCATCCAGGGCAGCATTCAACTGGGTTCCTTTCTTCTTCTGTTCTGCCATATCCCTTTTTTTCTTAGTTTTGTGGGTCTCTTTGGAGATCTATGGAAGATAATCGGTTGTTTCAGTGGACCGTGTTTCGGGCTCTTCTCGCCATTCTTCAGTTTTACAGTGATTATCATGAACAAATGAATCTTCCACGTATGCATCTGGTTTCTGAGATTGCATAGTCTGCAACTTTTTTTTAGTTCTCTTCAATTGCACTCCTACGTTGTGTTTGATTTTATTTGAGTGGGTTTTGAGTTTTAATCTGATAGCTAAATTTGAATTTTCTGATGATGTTAGTTGTCTCTACCGAAAATAGATAAATAAACGGTGTTAATTGTTGGAAAATCCTGCGCTACACTTCAATTGCTTTCTCCCATCATTCCAATGAGCTGAAATGGGTTCTGGGTTGGTATGAAACGGAGTATGGACAATTATAGGATACAGATACAGTACCATCCATTAATCTACTTTGATCCTCTTTGATGGAAATATATTACTAACAAATTTAGTTTTAGTTTGTTTTACTTTCATTGCAGCTCATTTACATTAAGAATTGAAGAAATGTTCAGGTCTTGGTAGTAGCCTATTTTTTGTTGTGACCGTGTCCAAAAGTTTTTATTTTATGTTTCTTTTGGATGATTTCTTGAATTGATGCCAATTTACCAGTAGATCTCAACTAGTACTTACAATTCCAATTTGGTAACCACATTTTATATCATTATTAGTTAATTAAGATAACAACCAACGAAGGAACAACACTATAGGGTACTCTAGAGAAAAGACATTAGAGGGGAATCTTATGTGTCTGATGCTCGTAGTGTGTGAACGACATTGTTTGTTAAGAATAAGGATCTAGCATTGAAAGGGCATGATAGCATACTTTTGAATGTAAATCTAGAATAATGACAAAGGATTTCAAATTGGAAAGCTAGATTGGGTTTAATTGTTCATGAAAGCATTAGAGATTAGAATTTAGTTGCAAACAATCAATTTTAGTTCATTATTAATACCAGAATTAGCCCTTATTTTTGCTTCTGGATTTTTATAGAGCAATCGTATCAAACACGTATCGTATCATTGCCGTATGGATTTTATAATGCCGGATTTTTAAAAAGTATTATTTCTGCATAGTCCGTTTAAGTATTGTACGGATCCGTTCCCATACTATTTCGATTCCCATATTATTTCTGCATAGTCCGTTTACTAACTCTGATTTTCTCTCCTCTTTTTGCGAGTGAGAAATACCCACTCCCGATCCCCCCCTTAGCCCCTTTTTCTCTCAGTGCCCCCATGATTTTCTCCCTACGGTTTCTCTATGCTCGCCTCTTCTATTCACTACCCTTCTTCCGACTCTTTCTCTACCCTTAGCTCTCATTCCTACCGCTTTCCCTACATCTCCACGGATTCCTCCTCCCCACCAACTGATTTACTCTACCCTCACTCTCTTGACTTTACTTACTCCTTTAATCCCTTTTCCTTGATTCTCTTTGATCTCAACTCGAGCATACCAGGGATTACCCCGATCACTCCCGCTTTCGTGACATTATCCCAGCTTCCATCTCCATCCCTACAAGCAACCTACCCACTTGCCTGGTTAGTGTTGTGTCCCAACGCCGCATAACCGTTGTTGAGAGCCTGAGATACAACCCTGGGCACGGCCGCAATGTGCTGGATTTTTTGGTAGAGTATTTACTTGACGAACTTCATCATGGGCTCAGAGTTATCTATGCCGTAAGGGATATCACCATATTATCTCCTTTTTCCATTGACATTGTATGCTTATCTATCTACTTTTGGATTATTGGCTGTAGTCTTCTCTATGCTTTTGCTAAATGCTCATATGTTTACTTGTGTATATATCCTTATCATCATCTTGGCCCCTATGGTATCAGAGCAAGGAACAGATTGAATAGACGCTATCTTCTTTCCCTTCATGAGTCCTGGAGACAAGGGGCTTCCTACTGGCTTTGCCCGGTCTTTTGGAATGGCTAGACGGAAACAACCGCCTAAAAATAGAAAACTATTAGGAGTCACTGGTTTTTCTAATGTTCTGGCAGGTGTTAGGCTTTTGACTGATATTATTAAGGGGTATCCCAACATTTAGCAAAGGATGATTCCTCAAGGACGAAGATTGATTGATCTGCTGTGTTTGGGTAATATTTTTATGTATGCTTCTCTTACAACTGTTATTTGAGTTAATTGATGGGAGGGCTTTGAGAGTTTTAGTTCTTTTGTTTAATAGTACTATTTTCTTCTTTACATATATTTGATATCAAGATTTACTGTTTTTCCATACTGTCTTGCATACGATATAGTGGATTTGTTTTGTTTTATGTGTTGTGTAGAATCTTGTTGTATCCTGGGTTTATGTCCTTTGCTTTTCCTTTATATGTTGAGAATCCTTGTTTAATGTGTTAGGCACCCTTTTTCTGTACCTGTATCCTTTTGTTTTTTTCATTCCTACTGTATATATAGTTTTACTTTGGAGCGTCAGCCGTCAGGTGGGCAGCTGACACTTTATTATATCCAGCCGATCCACCCTTTGCATGGATCCCAATATCTTTTTATAACATTTCATTATCTTTCTTTTCTTTGTTATATATCCTTTTATCCTATTGCTAGGGCATCCCACGCAAATGACACACGACAAAGTGTCACTTTACAAAATGTACTAGGGCGCGTTAAGAATGTTGCCCATACACAGAGTATTTGATTTGCTTCTTGGAACATTGGTTCACTGATGGGTAAGAGTTTGGAGTTGATAGATGTTATAAGGAGGAGGATTAATATTGCATGCATTCAAAAGACTCGATGGAAAGGTAATAAAGTTAAGATGTTAGTTGACTTTAAACTATGGTATTTGGGAGACTAAAGTAGTAGAGGTGTAGTTGGCATATTGGTGGATAAATACCTAAAAAGCGATGTGGTGGATGTTAAAAGGCTGGGAGATAGGATTCTATCCATAAAGCTAGTGTTAGATAAAGGGATTGTCAACATTATCAGCGTATATGCACCCCAAGTAGGATTGGATGAAGGCTGTAAGTTGCAATTTTGGGAACACATGGATGATTTGATGTATGGTTTGGGAACGGGTGAAAAGATTATTATGGGATGGGATCTGAACGGACACATTGGTAGGGATAGTAGAGGTTCATGGAGGATATAGAGTTAGAGAGAGGAATGAGGAGGGGACCTCAATTTTGGACTTTGTGACAGCATATGATCTATCTATCACAAACACTTTTTTTTTGCTAAGAGGGAAGAATACTTGATTACCTATAAAAGTGGGCAACATTCCTGCCAAATAGACTTCTTCCTCACTAAAAAGGTCAGACAGATGGATATGTAAGGATTGTAAGGTTATCCCTGGTGAGAGCTTAACATCTCAACATAGATTGTTGATTTTGGGCACTCCAAGGAAACCTATTTGCCCTAAGATAAGGTGGTGGAGATTGACAGAAGAGTCCTTAGGGTCTTCTATGGATAAAGTGGTGAAGCATGGGCAGTGGGATTGTGAAGGAGATGCCAACACTTATGGAATGAGATGACGAATTGCATGAAGAAAGTTGCTAAGGAGGTTCTAGGGTTGTCTAGGGCTGTCTAGGGCAGTTGGCCCCTAGTGAGTCTTGGTGGTGGATGGGGAAGTCTAGGCAGCCATCAAGATTAAGAAGGATACTTTAAGATTTGGCAAAGGTATAGGGAGGTTGAAGATAAATAGAGAAATAAGGCCACTAGAAATGAGGTAAGGAAGATTGTGGGGAAAGCAATGGCGAGAAAATATAATGATTTGTACAACAATCTAATACCAAGGAAGGGGAAAAGACTATTTATAAGATAGCTAAAATACAGGAAAGGAAGAGTAAGGATCTTGATCATGGTCGATGTATTAAAAGTGATGATAGTAGAGTGCGTATGAAGGATGAGGACATAAAGAGGAGATGGGATGAGTATTTTTTTGACTGACTTATTAGAGACAATCCTAGTAGGAGTGGTTGGAGTATCCACCTTGACAATGCATCATAGATATGTACGTATATAGGAGTGACCGAGGTTAAGAAAGCTCTAATAAAGATGAAGGTAGGGAAGAAACCAGGTTCGGATGAGGTCCCAATTGAATAGTGGAAGAGTTTGGAATTATTTACGGTTGTATAATTAACCAAGTTGTTTAACAAGATTATGAGCGCGAGAAATATGCCTAATGAATGGAAGAGAAGTATTGTAGTCCCAACCTACAAAAATGAAGGCGATATCTAGAGTTGCAATAACTATAGAGGCATAAAATGAAATTATGGGAGAAGGTGATAGAAGTTCGCATAAGAAGAGATTCTAATGTCTCGGGTAACCAAATCGGTTTAATACTTGGGAGATCCATGACGGAAGCGATTTTCCTTCTTAGGAGGCTTATGAAAAAAATCTAGAACATACAAGAAAGATCTCCATATGGTCTTCATTGATTTAGAAAAGGCCTACATAGAGTTCCCAGAGATTTAATCTGGCATGTATTAAAGAAGAAAGGGGTGGTAAGTAAATACATGGATATAATTAAAGACATGCATGGGGATGTAGTGACTAGTGTGAGATCTGTGAGAGGTCAAGGTGATGAGTTCCCAATTACAGTCGGGTTACATCAAGGGTCCACTTTGAGCCCTTATCTGTTTATGCTTATCATGGATGATTTAACTATAAACATTCAAGGAGAGATCTTGTGGTGTATGTTCTTTGCCGGTGATATTGTGTTAGTGGGTGAAATAATGGTAAGGATTAATGATTAGTTGGAGTTATGGAGATCTACATTGGAATTGGGAGGACTTAAAATAAGTAGAACGAATATAGAGTATATGATGTGTAATTTTAGTAGATCGAGGACTGATAGTGAAGGGGTGAATATTGAGGGGAGTGAGATCCCATAAAGTGACTTTCAGATATCTGTAGTATACCTTAAACAAAGAAGGTGAGATTGGCAATGATGTTTCCCACAGAATTAAAGTAGGATGAATGAAGTGGAAGGGGGTGTATGGATTGTTTTGTGATCGACGTATTCCTTCAAAGCTTAAATGAAAATTCTACAAGGTAGTCGTAAGACCGACTATGATGTATGATGCAGAATGTTGGGCAGTTAAGATTCAAGAAGTGTAATATAGATAAGTTGAGTATGGCAGAGATGAGGATGTTGAGATGGATGTGTGGCAAAACTTTGAGAGATAGAGTGAAGAATGCTCGGGTCAAAGCTGATTTGGGAGTTATCCTGATTTAGGATAAGCTTAGAGAATGTCGATTAAAATGGGTTGGACATGTCCAAAGGAGGCCTTTGGATGCCTTAGTATGGAGCTGTGACCAGATTCAGATGGATGGAGCTAAAAGGGCTAGGGGCAGGCTGAATATGACCATTGATGAGTTGGTAAGGAGAGACATGCAAAAGATAGGTCTTGACCCTAGTATGGCATCTAACAAAGCTGCTTGGAGTGAAAAGATCCTGGTCATTGATCGTTCGTAAGTGGGATGTCACAGAGTTGTTGAGGTGCTTCTTTTTTTTCTTCCAAACTTGGATCCATGTAGCTGATCCCATTTAGTTGGGATAAGGCTGAACTGTGTTGTCGTCAGAATGAAGAATCTCTTTGCTTCTTTGTTGGTTTGATAGTATGCAAGTTGAGGGAGTTTTTTCTTTTTTTGAAGGGTGGGGTGTGTATACTTAATTGAGGGAGTTTGACTTGGTTCAATAAAAATAATTAGGATCATAGTAGTTTATTGAGTATTTCAGAATTCAAGAATTTGGCCAAAATTAGGTATGTTCAGAATTAGAAACATGAGAAATCTGTGAGATCATTCCCGTGAAGATGGCAAAACCTAACCCACCCACCCCCCCCCTTCTTTTCATACCACTTTGATTTTTTCTCTGTTCACTCTGCGATCTTCTCTCTTATTTTCATTCTCCAAAACAGGGATATTCACCTTTCAGTCTTCCTTATTTCATTCTTCCTTCCTAGATATCCACATCCCTTTGCTTCCTGTTCTTTGCTGGGATTATGAAAAATCCTATGTAACTTCCTACTGAAAAGTTTGGGATAGACGGAGAATATGCCTGGGTAGGCCGATACGTCACTCCAGCTATGCGTAGATGCTAAGATGGGTTCATATTATGGTGTTAAATATTTCTGAACTGGCAAATCGAATTTCTTACAATCAGATTTTTTTAAATTATTATATACCTTTTAACCCGCTTAATTTCTTGTTTTTCTATTCATTTTTCTATGCTGTTAAATTCTTTCTCCAGAGTTTTCACTTAAAGTTTTAGAAACCTCTATTTTGTTAGAAAGTGATTTTAGTTTGCAATCTGTTCTCCCTCTCATTGACTTCTTTTCATTTTCTTTTATTCCTGAAAGAATGTATTCACTTATCTCTGTAATAGCAGAATTTAGTTTTTTTGTTTTCCACTTGCTTGTGCTCTGTGGAAGATGGAGTTTAACTTTTTTTCTTTAGTTTTCCAATTGATTTCTTGCATGCATGAATAAGTTGTTGAAAAACTTATCTGAAAATGGCATAAGTACCTGCATCTGATGTGTCCTCTATTTCCTATGGTATTAGCAATTTTTGAGCTTGTGTTTCCTTTTATTGTCATTGAGTCTAGTGTAGCTGATGCAGATTAATCCCCTAAATGGGCTTATTTTATTAGAAATAAGCTTTGGATTGAGTTACAAGTGTTGGTGATGTAGATACGCACCCATGGAGCGATCCATACCCATCTAGTTATCCAGCGAAAGATGAACCGGATCCATATAGGTTTTGGGTCTAGTAGGATTTAGGAATGTACGTTATTTAGGAAGATTGTCTTTGATTTTATTTTAGCATGTTAGGTTCACGTACGATATAGAGAGTCGGATTGCAATTTTGTTTCCTTACTTAGGGTAGTTTCTTATTTCAGTTGAGTTTCTATATTTATGTCTTTCATTTTCCCTTAAATTGATTATAATCAGTAGACAAATCAAATTTGAAGAATGATGAATTGAGTTGAGTGTTTGTGAAGCCTGCGGGCGTGTGTGCGATTCTCCTTCTCCCCCCCCTTCTTAGTTCGACTTCTCCCTATCCCCTGCAACTTTGAGACCCATCTCATGGAATTCTTCCCTATCCCTACCCTAGTTAACAATTCGGCCGAATAATTCGCGAATTATTCGGCCGAACAGAATTTTCCCAAATTAAATAAAAAATTCTGACAGAATCCAAATTAAAAATAAAATTCGGTAAAAAACACGCTTTTTACTAATTTGAATTTAAAACGCGAATAATTTTGGCCGAGCCGAATTATTTGGTCCACTTAAACAG